>NW_021635770.1:0-64389 GCF_004799145.2 Neltuma alba
AATTATGACAGCAATGTGATAAGTACAAGTTGAAAAAAAAAAGATCCTAAAAAACTAGCTTATTATGAGGGAGAAGAGAACCATTTAAACTTACAATTCACGTCACACCTGTGTGAAGTTCTCCAATATAAGACTCATTACACTAAACAACTTAAAACAGAGAACTGATTAGTTGATTGACCACATACTTCGATAAACAATTGGACACGTATAAAAATATTCTTGAATACACACACACACACACACACACACACAGCGTGGTTATAATTTTTATTAATTCTGCACCCTTCTTGTCAGTTCAATCTACCTGATTCTCAGTAGAACTCTCCGAAAGCATTTAGGAGAAGTTAGAATTTTGACGAGAAAACTTCCTCGTGAAATTGAGCTTGACACACAGGAATGGCCATGAAATGACTTGAAGCAAACAAGAAAAAATATAGCAGCTCCATTAATTGAAACCCCCTTTCCATGCGATAATCAAATCTTTAGTTGAATAAGCAAATTGTCAAAGATATAACAATTCCAGTCAACCATCCTTTTGGATGCAAGATGTTGCCTTACCTTAAAAGGGGATTTCTTCTCATAAAAATCTCATCGGACTGCAAAAAGTAATAAGAGACATATCAAATAACATGTGATATTAAGACTGTACACTCTTTTAGAAGGAAAGTATAACAAGAATCACAAAATGAGAAATGAGCTAAAAACCTTGATTGATGGCTGGCCCCCACTGTTCACGTTTATATAGAAGGAAAGGGTACAGGGTAACCAATATACAAGAGACTCGTATTGATGCAAAGACATATAATACAAATATCATAACCTCATTCTTATCCCACTGTAATTTCTACTATTATAAAATGATTTTATTTTCTAACTCTCTCCCTCAAACGAGACGGGGTGATACACAAACCAAGTTGGTTGCGAAAAGTAGAGAACCGAGGCAAAGTTAAAGCCTTGGTGAAATAATCAGCTACTTTGTGTGTCGACCATCAAGTGCTTTTGCCAACAGTTGATCGCGAACAAAGTGAATATCTTTTTCTATATGCTTTGTTCCAGCATGTTGGACTGGTTGGCTGCGAAGGCATTAGCACTGAGATTATCACACCAAATAATTGGAGGATGATTTAAGAAGAGACCCAGTTCAAATAATAAAGAGCATAGCCAGTTGACCTCTCCTGCAGAATCAGCTAAAGCACGGTACTCAGATTTAGGGCTTGATCTTGGCACAACTCTCTGTTTTCTAGAAGCCCAATTTACTAAAGTATTGCCCAGATACACACACACACAGCAACCAGCCATAGACTTGCGATCATCCATATTGGTAACCTAATCTGCATCTTTAAAGCTGTCAAATGTATATTAACAAATGGTTTAATGTGAAGTCCCTAGTGATAAGTCCCTTTAAGATATCTAAGTATCCGTTTCACACCCCTTTAAATGAACATCTATGGGGTTTGATAAAATTGGCTAAGTTTGTTAACTGAAAAGGCAATGTCAGGAAAAGTTGTTGTAAGCCATTGAAGTGCTCCAATTGCTTGTTGATATTTTGTGGCATCAATTAGTGGTTTACCATCATGAATAGCAAATTGTCTTCCCGTGACCATTGGTGTTGCTAGTAATGCAGCATCAAACATATTAAAACGCTTAAAAAGACCAAGAACATATTCAGCCTAATTAGGAGGAATACTAGAACTATCTCGTGCCACCCAAGAAATAATGCAAGGGATCCAAGTCTTTTAGAGAAAAGGGAGAATTTGGCCTGTGCACAGAAGACTTTAAATAGGATGAATTGTTCTCAGTAATCAAAATATCATCAACATAAATCAAAACGAATACTGTGAGTTTGTTAGTGTGAAGCATGAAGAGGGACATATCACTTCGAGCATTCTTGAAACCCACTGCAATAAAGTCGCACTTGATCTCTCATACCAAGTTAATGGAGCTTGTTTCAATCCATAGATCACTTTGACAGGCTTACATACATGATTTGGTCTCTTGGGATCAACAAAACCCTCTAGTTGACACATATACACATTTTCTCATAGGAATCCATTGAGAAAAGCATTGTTGATCTCCAATTGCCTTACTTCCTAATTAAATGTGACTACAATCGTAAGAACAACTCTAATGGTGGCTATTTTAACTACAGGGCTGAAAGTTTTGTTAAATCAAGACCAGGAGTTTGTTGAAAACCCTTGGCTACCAACCTAGCTTTGTGGTTCAAGAGAGAGCTATCAGCATTGAATTTCATCCTAAAACACCCATCGGCAATCAATGATCTTTGAAGGGCCATCATAGGGTACGTACAAGATACCATGCTTGGTTCTATTTGAGGGCATCGAATTCACTCACCATAGCTTGTCGCCATTGAGGTGAAACTGAGGCTTCAGAAATAGTATTGGGCTCAGCTACTTGAGTTAAGGACTTTGGATGCTCAGAAGATAAAACCCAATAAAGGATTACGTGGGCTTGCAAATACCACTTTTAGCTCTAATGGTCATTGGATGCACATTAGTAATGGGTTAATCTGTCACATTAGTGGGACTACTTGAAGTAGAGAAAGATGATAAAGAGTTGCTCATCAATACAGAAGAAGAGACAAATGGTTGTGCAGTGGTGTCGTCACTCCTCAATAAGTGTTGAGGCACGAAAGTGGATGGTGAGCTTGGTTTGGTGAGATAGTGAAGGGTGTGCTCTGTCTTGGTAAGAGAGGTGGCAAAATAGGTTGCTTAGAGGGTAAAGCTACTGTAGAATAAGGCCTAGAGTGAATGACTATAGGGACCACATTTTCATTTTGAATCCCACCAAACCTATGATTTAAAAAACCTATTGCAAAGGGAAAAACTGAAGGATCAAAACCTACATGCCTTGAAATGTAAATGCGTCCAATGGAGCTCAAGCACTTATACCCCTTTTGTTAAGAAGCATAGCCAAGAAACACACAGTTTTTACTATGAAATTGAAACTTGTGATCATTGTAAGGCTTAAGCTAGACAGGGATAACACGAACACCCAAATGGTTGCAAGGATTTATAATCTAGCTCTATTTAAAGAGTTTAAACAGAGGGGTGTCATTGTTGAGAACTGGTGTTGGGAGTCTGTAAATTAAAAATACAACAGCTTGAAAAACATCAACCCAACATGTTAAAGGCATGTGAGCTTGAGCTAAAAGATTTAAACCAGTTTCCACAATGTGCCAATGCTTGCACTCTGCACGGCCATTTTGTTGAGAAGTATATGGACAAGTATATTTTAGATTAATTACATGAGCTTGAGCAACATTAATGAAGGGCTTGTATTCTATTCCCATATCACTTTGTAGGCTCTTAATTTTAGTCCCAAATCGATTCTCAACTAAAACTTTAAACTAAAGTAGATATAACCATGTGTGACGGCTAAAATCATCAACAAAGTGGATATAAAAACAGTGCCCTTGAACAAATTGAACATGTGAGGGTTTCCAGAGATTAGTATGAATTAAATCAAGAGAAGCAGAAGCATGAGAGCTACAATTAGGAAAAGGTAAATATTTAAATTTCCCATATTGACAGGCTTTACAGAAAAGTTTGTGTCTAGACTTGATTTTCACATTACCATCATTTAATATTTGTCTCAAAACTCTATCATAAGGGTGTTCTAATTTATGATGCCATCTAACTAAATTATAAAACATGCCTTTGGAGCAAAAGATAGCGCAACAACAAAATGAGCTTAACTAAATTAGAAAAACATGCCTCTGGAGCAAAAGATAGTGCAGCAGCAAAATGAGCTTGAGCTTGATGATGATGATCATACCTCATTGGATATATTTCTGGTCCCCCTTGAATCAACACTTGTCCTGTCACTTTGTCCTTCACAATGCAACCGTGATCAGTAAACAATACATCAACTATGTTATCTTCAATCAACCTATAAATACTCATTAATTTCTTGGTTGTAGCAAGAACTATTAGAGTATCATCCAGCTTGAGTGAAGAGGAGAACAAGGAATAGCAGTAAAGCCAACAGCTTGGATTTGAGTTTTCTCACCAGTACATGCAAGAAGATGAGACTTACAAGCTGGAAGAGTCTTATCTAAATAATCAGAAGATGGAGAAACATGGTTGTTAGCACTGCTATCCATGTACCAAGCTAAATCAAAGACGGTACTTGGTGAAGCAAAATAAGCTTGAGGAGAGAAGGCCTCTGATAGCATATTTCTGAAGTTAGTTGGTGGTTAAAAGGAACATTATAGCGATGATAATAGTTTGTAACTAGATGACCAAAATGATGACACAAGTTTAGGGGAAAGGTTGGCTTTTTGAAAGAAAATTTTGTGTAGTAAAGGAAAAGTAAAGAGTACATGAAATCATTTATCTCAAGATATTTGAATTGTCTCCTTTACCATTCTTTCAATAAGCTTAATCCGTGGCCACATTACAAGCTTATAAAGTCCCACTGATTTTAGAAGTGTGTGAAACTATTCTTCTATTGAGAGAGAGCAAAATGCTAGACATATGAAGCTCTGATGTTGGGGTTGTGTTATACTTATTGAAATGTTGCATCTAATCTTAACAATCACAGGAAAATTATATTATGACTCCTCTCTCACACACACATTTTGAAAATTGCTAGAAAGCCTGTTGTTATGTTATGGATCTTGCATTCTTCTGTATTTCACTATGTTTTTATTGAGTATATCTTGTTGAGCAACTATAAGGAAAACTTCATGCATGCCAAGTAAGTGGATAATTGATAAACTGAGTTGTTTTACTGTATGATTTACTTGAGGATGAGTAAAAGTTCAAGTTTGGGGGTGTGTTAACCTTACGAAATTCATGTTATTTCATCACATTTTCCTTTAGTTGTTACACTTCTTGCAAAAATTAATGCATATCTAGAAATACTTATGAAAGGAAAATGTGCATAGTTGATACTTGGGCTAAAGTTATGAATATTTGATTAATTGCCAATATTTTGTCCCTAGTTCATCAACTTTGGCTTTCATAATTTATCTTGCTTTGTAGGTGATTGAAGCTTGCTCATGGAGCCATTTGAAGCAAATATTAATGCCCATGAAGTTGGAGAGAAGCTTAGAAAGTCAAGACACAATGGAAAAGTCAAATAAAGAAGAGATTCCAAAATAGTGAGCCGTTAGCCTCAGCCAACAGAAGTCTTTGGCTTTAGCCAACAAAGGAGGCAGAGAGAAATTGGCTGTAGCCAAGAGAAATCTTGGTTGCAGCCAACATAGAATTATTGAAGCTACGCATTTTGGAGACAACACGTGTCTTAAGGCTCCATATGCTGTATAAATCGAAGGGATGCACCATTTTCACTCATTCTGGTCTTCTGGGGTGTATTTGGGAGCTCTTTGGTGTGCTAGAGCATGGATTTTGATAGAGATTGAGTTGGGGTTTCGAAGTTTGGAAGAGATTTTGGCTTCATATCTTGGTTCTTCTTCTCCATTCTCCTTTTCTTTCACATGTTCAATATTGCACTAGTTTATCTGTATCTTTTCACAGAATTTCTGAACATGTATAGCTAAACCTTTGATTCTAGGATTATCTTGAACCTTTGCATGGATTAATCCTTGATTCCTAATCTCATTTTGTGATTAATAATATACATGTGTTTATTTTACCCCTTGCTTAATGCTTCTAAGCACTTGATCACCATTTAGATGTTATGTTCATTTAAATGATACTTGAGAAGGCTAGTTTGAGTGTAGAACTTGGGTAAAATTATGTGAAAACTTGAAATTTGCTTATCGAATAGACGGTTTTGTTGGTAAGAGAGAGATATACTTGCCAACCTTACATAGTTACTTTATGATTGGAGCTTAAAATTGGGTTTTATTACTTGTAACAATAGATTGAGCAACTAATAGAATTAAAACACTTATTCTTGACTTGAGAAATCTTTTACAAGTACATTTGAATCATAGACTAACACATATTTTCCTTAAAAGCTTTTATGATAGGAGGTAAATTGAATGTTAATAAATTCAAGGGGGTTAAATAATCTTAGCTAAGTCCAATTTTATCATTGAAGTCCAAAAATCATTTGTTTTAACTAATTTCTCCTTTTAAAAATAATTTTCTTTTACTCTTGATATTTGTGTCACTCAAATTCAAGGTACTAAAAGCCGGACCGCTTAATGAAACCGATTGAGACAGTGAGTTAAGGGTTAGTGGGTTAGATCAGCATCAAATCAGGATCAGATCGATCGTAATAAAAATAATATAATTCTTAACTATATAATAACAAACCAAAATAATGATATAAATTTTAAAATAATATAAATAAGTGGCAAAAATAATAACACAGTCCTACTAAATATAACAATCTTTTTAGTTTTTTATTAATAAAAATAAATATTCTTAAAATCTTTTGATTTTAAAAAATTTATAATAAACAGAAATTTTTTAGAATAAATAATTTTTTAGACTTTTATTTTTTTTTACATCCGTTAAACTCATAAGCTATACCTATACATAGGTATCCTTATAAACCTAGCCAACTGATGCATTGGAATATGAATTTTTTTGGTCTGCATTTATTTTTTATTCGACTTTACAGCACTTTGTTTTTTGGGAAATGACAATAAAATACCACTTGAATTCCAAAAAGACAAATAAGGGACCTGAATAGGCAAAATGACAAATAGGACACTGGGGTACCAATCTGGAATTTTGATTTTTGATGTCAAAACATGTTGCAAAACCCATTGACAAGTAATAACTCTCACTATGAAAGTTGTAAATCCACTATGTGTTTTGTAAAATTCAGCGTGGAATTGTATTGTTTTTTACAGAAAAGTTGCCTAACCCATCAAAACAGGTTGCAAAAGCATTGAGCAAGTAGTAATTCTCATTATGAAAGTTGTAAATCCCACTATGTGTTTGTAAAATTAGGCAAAACTTGCTCGGCCCTTCAAAACAGGTTGTAAACCATTGACAAGTAGTAACTCTCACTATAAAAGTTGTAAATCCCACTATGTGGATTGTAAAATTCAAAATCAAATCCCATATTGGTACCTGATGCCTTCTTTGTCATTTTGCTTATTCAGGTCCCTTATTTGTCTTTTTGGAATTCAAGTGGTATTTTATTGTCATTTTCCTTGTTTTTTCCAACGCAGCAGGATTGACATTACATCTTTCCTTTTCGCCCACACGTCTGCTTCCTTCACCCTCCTTCCTTTCCAATTCCTCTTCGTTTTCTTCCTCTTCTGTAGGCTTGCTTGGCCTTTTTTTCCTCTCTCTCTCTCATCAACATTTTAGTGTTCTCTGTCTCTCTCTATTAACCATTATATATCATGCTAGGTAATTTTTTCATCTTTTTTTCTTTTATTCAAGTTTCTTCTTTCTTGACATGCTTCTATCTCTATCTTCTTCAAGCTTTCTTCTTTCCTATTAGGGTGTGGCGTCACCCTTAGAACCTGGAAGGCAAAAGAAAAATTAACCCGGTGAACCCATCTTACCCAGCGAGTTACCTAGGTTACACCGATTCAAAACAGGTTAGTCCAAGTTAGTTTCTCTCCAATTTTGAACAAGAACTAAACTGGACAAGTGACCAGTTCACATATTTTTGATCCGAACTGCCCGTCCGATCTGGTTTTTAATACAATGCTCAAATTAGACAGAAGTGAGATAATCAATGCTTGATCACGTACCGTTTTGAAACCAAATCCTCATAGCAATAATACTTTTCTCATCATTTTATTACTTGTCACTATTCAAACTTGGAGTGCAAACAAAGTCTCACCCCAAGATAACGTTACTTGATCCTCAAACTATGTTTAAAAAAATGCATGCTATTTGTGATCTAAGTGTTTCGCATTTAAGAATCGAAATTTTGAAATATATATGTTTATGTATGTATAACAATAATGAAATATTATTATTATTTCATAAAAGCTAAAACTTAGAAGACATTACATCCTCTTATTTTTCAACGGTTTGAAAAAAGATATGCAAGTTAAAAATCTATCTTGTAGATATATCCCTCCACCTTATATAACTTCGCCAATTATGTAGTCAAAAAGAATAATTATTCTGTAGCTTTGCCCTCACTCATCTAGGCTTGAAGGAAGCTCTGAACAATCTGCTTGCTGGGATTAGAAACCAGATCTTCCCACAAACACTTATACGCACTTCCATTTAGAGCAGCCTCAAATACCTCAGTAGCATCAATACGATTCAATCCCCAAGCAAGCTCATCATTGATGCGTTGTATCTTTGCAAGTTGCACTCGAGCCAGCGTATGAGTGTTACGTTTCATTCTCTGAATGGCGTCTTTGAGCAACTCTTGTTTGGTTTCATCGTCGACATTAGCATCGTTCTCAACTTTAAAATACTCGTGCAGTTCAGGAGCGCCGATGGCTCTTCTGATTCCAGCAGAATAATCAGCCTCAGGAAGGAAGTACTCTCTGGTCTCATCCACAAACCCTGCGTCTGCCATTTCATCGACCCTTTTGTCCAGATAGGGAAAGAGGACGTCAAGAGACACGTCGAGCCAGAGGAAGCAACAATCATATTTGGAGCGAAAGTCCAAGGTGGGATCTTCCACAAGGTATTCGAGGTAAGTGTTGGAGCCTCCGACGATGATGGGGAGGTGTCCTCGTTGGGTGATGTGTTCGATCGCAGAGATGACATGGTCGCAGAAATGGGTGGGAGAGTAGTCGAATTCGGGATCTTCGATGATTCCCAGGAGGTGGTGCGGGATTCCTCGTCGCTCAGATTCTGGGACCTTGTTTGTGATTATGTCTAGACCTTTGTAAACTTGGATCTTGTCGGCGTTGATGATTTCAGACGGGAAATGGGAACCCAGGTCAATTGAAAGCTTGGTTTTTCCTGTTCCAGTTGATCCCATGATGAACACAACCTTCTTCTTGTTGTAAGCAGCCATTTGTTCTTCTTCACAGCTGAAAAGCAAACTAACAACATAATAAAAGTTTATTTAATATAATATGAAGTATGTACTACGACCCACACACACACACATATAATGAAAATGATATTAGTTAAAGGCTGGAAATGCCTAAAATTTTTTTGTTCAATTTTAAGCATTCCATGCGATGCACACAAAACGAAGTTGAAGAAAACAATTGACAGTTAAAAAAACTCAAAAATTATTTTACTATATTGATATTTCTCCATATTGTACGAAATGAAATTGATCTGAAAACAGCATTTCCTCAACAGAGAGGAAATTTCATTTCACAAAACCGATATATATATATATATAACTTCTCGTATAACTAAAATAGAAATCGAGTATGATGAACAAGACCAATCACCTGAAAGACTTCAGATGAAATCCTCTGAGATGAGGAAGAGAGATCAAAGAGCTCCTAATTGTGTGTTCTAACATTTCGATGGGCCTGTATTTATACATGCACCGCCATACCTCCAAATTAATGAGTTAAGAATATGCATTGTACATGAAATATAGTGTGAGATCCACCATTAATTACCATACAATGTTCCTATTCAACTTTTGAAAAGTAAAAGAATAAATATAACATATTTACTTTTTCCTTTGCGAAATTATATAGCTGAACAAAGGAAAACCCTCGTAAGAAAAAAAATTAAGCTTGTGGGGTGAAGAAACTAAACGTTTCGTTCATTTAATTCAGAAAGAGTCCTACAATTATCTCGGGTTTGGATCCTCTCAGAGCGTGCGGTAAAGTCGTGAAATGAATGAATGATTAAAACATATTTACTAAAATCATGATAACCTTTTTTAAGAGCTTGATATAAATTAAGAGCATGTTTCGAGCGAATTCGCTCAACCGAATCAATCCAAAATTAAACGAAGCTTATTGATTTTGATTTTAATGTTTGTTACTATTTATGCAGACATAATTGTATTTCTATTTGAAAGTAATTTTCAAGTTCTACAAGTTGAATATTTGAATTGAGAAAATTAGTTTGTACATTGCTTTCTACATGGGTTTTGGTTGTCATACGTTCATAATACAAATAAAAGAAACTTGTTTTGCTGAAGGTGTGTATATTCACATTAATTACAGAATCTGGGATTCTAATACATTATTTACTTTTAATTGTGATTAAGATTATAATATTGAACTAGAAGAAACACCACGTACTAAATGCATCGGATATTAAAGATTGTAAGCTCTGACATTAAAGGATCAATCGTATGATTTTGATCATAACAAAATTATAAATTGAATGGTTTCTAATATATTTGATTTGATGCATTGCATAAGACTTTTATATTATAACACAAAATCGTTGTTAATATCTTAATGCATGGGATTGTATGTTTTAACGCGGTTGAGGCATGAATAAAACAATCACTATTTGACACTGGAAAATGGATGTTGCTGATTATTAATTGAGAAGATCGAAGGACCTTCACCTCAAAAGGAACATTTTAAAATATATAATTATATGTAATTCTTTTTTAAGTTAATAGGGCATATTAACATCTCAATCAACAATTTTTCCGCCAAGATCAAATTTATTAAAGAGTAAAACGATTACAACATTTTTTTTTCAAAAAACAAAATTAAAGCTCATTTGGTCCTAGATGACCAAGTGGGCCATACGAGACAGAGAACATAAAGAAAACCGAAACAAAGACCCATAACAAGAGACACAAACAAAGAAACATAAGAGCCCAAGGAAAAATTTTTGTATGAACTTGGTCATAGGAAGCATTTAGTTTTGCCCCGAGTGTTTAGACTGTAAGCTGTGTAGCAAAATACTTCACGAGTGATCAAGGCTTAAATTCCATGTTTAGTGTCCCACAGCATTTTCGAATATGATTACCTTCAACAACAGAAAAAGCTATGCGTAGCTTAAAAAAAATAGTTAGATTCTATCAACGACTAGTTGCCTCAGTAAAAATGTCACCGTCATGTTTAGATGAGATTTTATATTTGAATTCGGGATTGACATGTTTGTACGTACGCATATATTTAATTTTATTATATTAAAAAAATAGTAGTAGTTGTTGTTGGATTCAGAATGAGAGATAAAGCTAAAACATAAAACAAGACATTACATGAGGCAGTTCTGGCGGAGACCCTTGGGACAATCGTCCCAAAGATCATCAAACCCATTAACTTATGAGAATATATAATGCTGTCAAACCATCGGAACCAAAGGTAGCGGGCTTCGAATCATTGGTACGTGAGTACTTGAATTATTGTTGATCATTCATAAGTATGCTGGAGATATTAAAGTCAGTTAAGATCGTAGCTTAGTTTGTTGAGATCACAAATTAGTGTTAGGATTTATAAAAGGGTCTATAATACTACTTCCGGTTCTTAATATAAGAGCTTGTTTGACTTTTATTTTTGTACTAAATATAAAACCTCAATTCACTTTCTCTTTTATATTTATCCATTTTTTCCTAAGATGATCATTGTAATAATGGTAATTCTAGCCAATACACTTGATTAATAAGGATACTTTAGGAAAGACAATACTTATTTATCACAAATAACCAACTTAACTAATTTCTTTAATGTATTCAAATTAGTCAACTAGCTCTTATACTAGAGACCGGAGGTAGTATGTTTAATTAGTTGTTAAGGATAGTTGTGTCCTCATCTAGATGGTACGCAACATGGTCCCCATATCTCTTTATGTTCATACCCCCCCCCCCCAAAAAAAAGAAAAACTCACGAGTAGTAAATAATCCTGCAGGCAAACTCACCAAACCGTTGATTTGCAGAGGATTATCAAGATTTAATCAAATGCTAGATAACGCAAAACTATGAGATTTCTGAGGATAAGACCAAGAACCCGTCCAATAGCTAGTTTGTGCGGTATTATGAGGTGTGAAAAGATCTACTGGCAGCCCGGTTACTTGAAGCCATAAAGAAACTTGTCAAATATGCAGCTTTCTGGTATAATAAGAAGAAGAAGAGAGCCACTTATGAAAACCCATGGATCACTAGATAACATATGCTCAAGATCCATGGGAACCTCAAAGTAATAAGAAGCAAATAACTCCGTCCCGTAATGTTGAATGTAGCTTCCAATTATAACTGATGAGAGTCTTAAGTTTATCATGTGGATGAATTTTGCTGCTGTCCAAAAATCTTGGGCAAAAACACCATGCATGCCTGATGATCCTTGGTTGAAGATTGAGGAGTGGTAGTAAAATTCATTCTTTTGCGACGATTTCCAAGTCATGTATATATGTAGAGGAGAATTCCAACACCAGATAAGATAACACACAGGAAAATACCAGCAGAAAGCAGCAAGAAATTGTCGTGCCAGGACGAAACCAGCTTAAGCAAAGCAAGGCGGCAAAGTCCACCACCCACCGACTAAGAGCGAAATTTCTCTCCCCCTTTTTCGAAGTCCAATCAATATCAATAGTATCATACTTAAATGAATATAGCCCTTTCCAAATTATGTTTTTATCGGTAAGATGACAAACACAATTAAAGCAATACCGCTGCGTTAATTTTATTATTATTATTTTTTATTTTTGGGTGATTATTGAGAGCTTGATATTTGAAACACCCCACCACAATCACAGGGCAAGTTGTCTGAAATGGAATTGAAAAGACATATCGCTACAAAAAAAAAAACCCAAATACCGATGGAATTACTGACGAATATAAAATTACTGATGGAATTTTTGACGGATTTGTGACAGAACGAGATTACCGACAAAAATTCTTTCGTCGCTAATTTCATTTGCGACGAATCCGAAATTCCGTCGGTAATTTCTGACAGATTTCCGACAAAAATTCCATCAATAATTATCAACAGATTTGCGAGGGATAATTTCTGTCAGTAGTTTTTTGACGGAATATTCCGTGGTTGATCAGCCACGTAATTTGCGACGGAATATTCCGTGGCAAATCAACCACGGAATATTCCGTCGCAAATTAGCCACGGAAAATTCTATGGGAAAATCTGGGGCTAATCAGCCACGGAATATTCCTTGGGTAATTCCGTGGCTAATTTCCCGCACCAGTAATTCTGTTTTTTTGTTGGTTTTCTTATATTATAAAATTTATTTTATTTTGATTAATTGTTTAGTTTGTCAAGAGGAAGTAAAAGGTAATTGAATTTGTTGAAAATCAAGCATATTGTAATTAAAAAATATAGTCTTTCACAGATCCTGGATACATGAAATGTCAAATGTCAACAACTAAAAGGCAGAAATAATAACCCAAGCTGTCTAATAATAATGACCCTTAACTATCATTTTCTAAATTTCTATTGCTACTAAATGGCTTAGATAATCTAATTCCCATTCCCTCCAATGCAAACATGATTTTGCTGTAATTTTGTTTCATCTCTTCATGCTCTTGTTTAATTTGTTGCTTCCCCTGTGTAAGCTCTGTTATCCTCGTACGCAATTCAGTTTCAACATTAGGATTGATGCTAGTGCTGTTAATAGAAGGAGAAGATCCCTGAGGAGCACAAATATCATCATCCGCCTCGGATCCAAATCCATAGATGCAGCCCTTCTTGTTCTTGCCACCTATAACCTCTAACCATATATTAAATTCTTCCTAATTAGATTGCACGCTTAGAGAGCCTCTTTCAGAACTTAATTCTGCCTTTCTCCTTATAAACTCATCCTATAAAACAAAAGGTGTAGGATGAGGTAAGTGTATGTTTTATTTAAATAAGAATTCACAATCATGCATCACTAAAAAAAGAAATAATTCATCATGACATAATAAAAATTTAGTAGTTATGTTAAGCAAAACCATAATCAATAAAAAAGAAATAAAAATATCCCAATTTTGTATGATGGAAGGGGGAAAAAAATGAATCTGATGCCATGACACATGTTGAAGGTTATCCCAGAACACATGTTGATTTAGTAACAAATTTCAGGACATGTTCAAATTAAAACTATAAAATTTTCTTCTAGCAAATTGGTGCAGCAAAATATGAATGCCTCATGTGCTTTATATATATATATATATATATATATATATATATTTAAGGCAAGATCCTTTTCGACTTAATCCCAACTTCAAAAAAATAAATCCAGAACAAGTTAAATCTAAAGGAATAAGAGTGATATTTAGAAAAACCAATTTTCAAAAATAAAATTGCACCAAGAATAAGAAAGGATACCATAATTCACTAATTTATACCAGATGATGACATTTACCAATTCTATTAAATTGAACAATATGCAAATGTAACCCAAGTTCAACAACAAAGCAAAGCAGATTGGAGAGTAGCGTGTGTATAAGTTCTATAACTTCCAACAAGTCAAAAGCAATAGACTTTTGCCTAACACTAGTTAGCTTTCGATAGTCAGCACTATCCAAATGATTTAATATGACTAACATTCAATAAGACACACACTACAACTAGTCAGGCCTCTGGCCGTCAGCACAAGTTCAGATCCAATACAACAAACATTAGAAACATATACTCACATGAGCTAATTCTGCTTGCCGATCCGCAAATTTTCCGGTTTTATCATTTAAATGCGTCCTCTTGAATAGTTCAAACATAGTAGGGTCTCTTCCTAACTCCAAAGCCTGAAATTATTTACGAGTATGTATTACATATGCATTAAATAAATAATGATTTAATTTGAAGATAAATTCTTACTAGCCTCCTCTTATGCTCAGTATTAGGAATACTCCCACCTTTGTGTTGAGTGCCTCTTGAGGTTGAGGCTCAACTAACTTTAGCAATCTCACACTTGGCCTTATAATCTTTTGATGCCCATATTCTCTCTAACTCATTCATCACTTGATGTGGAATCCATTTAGCCCTAACTTGTTTTTAATACAAGTCTTGCTTGACAGTATGCATTGTATTTCTTAAAATTTATGTGCACTTTGTATTCCAAATTTTCTTAATGCCATCATTATACTGTGGCAACCATTTATATTTTCGCTGCATAAATGAGTAACAAAAAAAACATAAAGTAAACATAATGAGAGAAAAAAAGCTGAAAACATAAATAATTAGATATAAGATTTACCGTCCATTCATCAAACCACATTTTCTTGTACTCAAGGGGTGTTGCTTTCCAGTTAGAAACATGGATGGTCAAATTTTTCTTGAATAACAGAAAGAATATTTCGTATAGTAACAACAGCAGGATTAAACCCAATTACAATTTTGTAAAAAAAGTCATTATAAATGTTGTTAGAATGGCTTTAATAAACTAAATGAAGATGCGAAATAATATAACTTTGATAACAACTTACGTTTTCTTTTCAGGATATATCCATGTTTGACCATCTGAGGAATCATAACCCGATGGTGAAAAACTAGTAGGAGGGGCCTGTGGAGTAGGGGGATGCGAGTTTTCAGTTCTAGGAGATGGGATCTGAGGAGATGATGCTTGAGGTGATAATGAGGCTCTACTATCATATTGAGTCATCATTGGAGATAATGAAGATGACAATGAGGGTCTATTACGTTCTTCATTTATAATTGGAGATGAAGTGATCAAGTTTGCTCTATCACGCTTTAAACCACGACCTGTCATCTACATATTCAAGAACCTTGAGTTAGTAATAATAAATAACCATCACAAAATAAATCTCAATAAAAAGTAAATCAATTAAACTTGGCGGGTTTGATTTTTGTTTCGTTAGCAACAAACTTGGCTGCGTTACAGTGGCAAACATGAATCTGTGCGCTTTGATTGCAATAATATGCATAATTCTTTTCCTTTTTCCCTTTGCAGCCCTCAAACTCTAGTTCATGCTATAAGGTATGTCATTTGCACTACAAAAAAACATGCTTTTAGCGACGGAATTTTTTATTTAGCGATGGATTAGCGACGGAAATGGATTAGCGATGGAATTTGTTCCGTCGCTAATTCCTTTATCGCTAATTGGTTAGCGACGGAATTGAAGTTCTATCGCTAATTAGTGAGGGATTAGCGACGGATTTTCCGTCCCTAATTAGTGATGGAAAAATTTCGTCGGTAATTAGTGACAGAAAAATTCCGTCACTAATCCGTTGCTAAATCGATTTTTTAAAAAATAAAATAAAATGCCACGTGGCACCTCTACCAATTGCCACATCATCACTGGGGACCACCTCCACGTGTCGGTGCCACCTCATGTCTACTGCCACATGTGCTGCCGCCTCACCTCTGCTTGCCACGTGTCACACCTCTGCCTACCACGTGTGCCTGTTACCTCACCTCTGCCTGCCACGTGTGCGTCACGTGTCACCACCACATAATTCCCTTCTCAAAGTGACTTTTCCATGGCTTGAACCCAAGACCTCCTCCGTGCGCACGTGCAGCTTTACCAATTGAGTTGCAATGAACCTGTTGACTTATTATGTAAAATTAAATATATATTATATTATTTTACACAAACAATTATATATACATATATATTATTAAAAACTAAAAATATACTATATGATAATTTTAATCATAACTATTTTAATGAAAAAATAATTTTAAAATATTTTTTTACTATTTTTATAATGTTTTATGTTTTAAAAAATATTTTTAATATAATTTTAATTTCTAACAACACTAATTTTGAATTTTACATCATAAATAATTTTTCATAAATAATTTTTAAATTTATTTTTTAATTAACATTGATAAGATATACAATTTAATTATATATATTATATTACATTATATTATATTATGTATATGTGGTTTATATATTTGAAGAAAATCATTTACAATTAGTCAAAAAATCTTGTTATTCAAAAAATAACTACTATAGTAAAATCTAATAAATTATTCTATATAAAAAATTAAATGATTTAAATAGATTATGATAAACAGTATTTTCCTACTTGTATATATATCCTATGTAATTTATTTTCTTAAAATTTGCAATGGAATTTGTGACGGAAACAAATTCCGTCGCTAATTTTTGACGGAATTGCGACAGAATTTCTGTCGCTAATTTTTTTGACGGAATTAGCGACGGAATTCTCTGACGGAAAAATATTCCGTCGCTAATTTCGTCGCTAAATACGGATTAGCGACGGAATTTAGCAACGGACAAAAATTCCGTCACTAATCCGTCAAAAAAATTAACGACGGAATTTCCGTCGCAATTCCGTCGCTAATTTGCGACGGAATTTGTTTCCGTCGCTAATTAGCTGTTTTTTTGTAGTGTTGCTCACAGTTACATTTACCTTCCTATTTCTGTCTTTTTTCCACTCTTGAATTGTTCGTTAAATGACTTGACTGTGTTTTAGTGCAGTTCCATGTTGCCATCGAAACTCAATTATATTAACAGTTCGTTCATAAATTTCTAGCACATACTCTATATGACTGTACTGTAAACTTCTTGCCTTCAATGAAGACTCTTTGATGCCTGTTATTAAACTTTATGGTAAGAAGAGTCGAAAGGAGTTTCATAGGAAATGCAAGATAGCATAGTCCATGTCTTTCCTTACTCTTCTCATGATTTGATCAAGAAAACAAAAGTCGGGAGAGTATAAGTAAAAAAATTTTAGGGGTTATGAGTTGTTCCAAAAGAATGTTTCGTTGCCCTGTCACAGTGGCCCAGGATCCATTAGCAACAATGATTTTCCTATACCAAGACATTATTTGTACGTAAGGAATTTATGTGTGGTTTTTGGCTCTAGAGTGAAAGATACATATTCAACAAACCAGATTAGAAGCAAGCAGAGCATATGTAGAGGCAATTTAACGTGAGGTTTGCCATGTGACACTTGAAGCTTGATCAAGATATTCAAAAAGTGATTCAAGTCTTCCCATTTCTTATTGAAGATATTATTTTTCAGAATGGGATGATCTTACTGTAGCTGAAGACATAATTGGGTAATAGCATTTTTTTTCTTTTTTGACACCAAGAATGGGTTCAAAACAATGAAGGCTTACCAATTTCATATCCTGTTTATTACTTATTTTGAAAATCGTTGCTATCCAAAGAGTTTTGCTAATTTTACTACACGCCCAGCTGCAGCTGAGTTAAACTAGTTAATTTCTTTTTTTTTAAAAAAAAGGTTGGCATTGCTTTATAAAAGTCTAGCAACTTTCCTTTGCTGATGAATAATAGTTTGTTAATTATTTTAGCTGTTATTGTTTCTTTCAATCCTATCCCTTCAGGTCATGTTTTTGCTTTAGAATTGATTTACCATTATATGTATTATATCTTCCCATTGTTAGATATAGACAAACAAAGAACGGGGTTTGAATTGTGTGGTGCACTTTGTCAGCTTTTCAAGACAACAGATAAGACAGCAATTCTAACTAACAAAACCAGTGTGCTAGAACAAAGCAGTTTGCTGGGTTGACAGTTAATGAGTGATTTTTCCCCAGCCAGGTCACAAGCACACGAGCATGGATGCAAGATGGTTTGTGATGCTCACGTAAAACATTTATCAAGATGTTTTCCCTCATTCACCACCAATGAATCATTAACTACCCTTTCTAACACAAAGGGGGAAATGTCATGATAACGCAAAATGGAAGAGAGATACCCTCTCATAGGATAGGTTTTGCAGTTAACCTCAATCTAACACTAAAACCACGAACATAATCCCAGACAAAGCTTCAAAGGTTTCGTAATGAATTGGCTAGAGTGGGATTAAGAAACCAATGAAAGAAAGTAAGATAAGATTACTATGCTCATTACAGTTGGATGCGTCTCTGATCTGCTAAGAAACCATTCAAAGTCTTAGCTTTGATTCTTAAAAGCAGGAAAATGAAATCTTACTTGAAGGCAAAACCACGGAGCAGAGTGTTAACAAGACAAGTCACAGCAACCGAAAATGGCTGGGGAAGAAGCTCAAACCATCAGGACGCACAATTGACCCATGCACGAACACAAGCCCGTGAAGCACAGTGGAGATGACGATGGTGAAGCGAAGATGTAGAGGAGATGTGGTAGCTGTGTGGGAAGCTGGAGAAGAAAGCTCTGCCTGACTAACGATGGAGAGACGGTGCCAGATGAAAGCAACAGAGGTAGACAAAGGACGGAGAGACGATGATTTAGAGGTGAAGTGAGAGACAAGATCGCAGGGGTAGAGGAGGAGTGATGCGAGGCCACTGGTGGCTAGAAGAAGAGGAAGCTTTCTTGCGAAGTATGAGAAGGCAGAGCTGGGGGCAGTGGCTTGCGTATGAGAAGGCGAGAGGAGAGGGATTACGGCTTAATGGAGGGAAGGTCAATATTTTTTGAGGGAATTGATTTTTCACCAAAAAAACAAAACCATATGTCAAATTTGCTTTTATAAATGATAAGTTTAAATTTAAGTCTTACTATTTTTCACACACAAGAATAATTATATTATATTTAGAATAATATTATAATGTTTGGCGGCTTTTTTTTAAATCAATATCTAGAAAACTTGATATTAATGTTGATATATTTTGTTCATATAATTTGATTTATATTAATTTGCATTTAACTTTTAAAAAAAAGGAAAAGAAGAATCAGCTTTTCAAATTAATATATTATTATATGATCTATTAAATATCAGTTTAATTTTTTCAGTCTAATTTGAAATAATTTGATATTTTTCAGTTTAAAAATATCCATATCTATTTAAAAAAAGATAAGATATGTATACATAATATATATAACATTGACAAGATCAAATTACATGAAGATATGGACTAAAAAAGGAGAATTATGTTGTCATGAATAAATTACAAGAGATGATACAAAAGATTTATACATCTCTCACATTATAATGATGACTGCTGTAAATTATTGTAATGTACAATCAAATCATTAAGCAGTTTGCTTAATTAATAGGAGTTGTAATTTTTTAATCAAGGGAGAATTAGAGAGAAGGACCAATAAGCAGTAATATTTATGAGAGAAGATCATAAAAATTAAAATTATCTAAAAGGAGCAAATATTCAAATATAAATTTGAAAAATACCATATTGCCCCTATTCTCAAACCTCCTAAATGTTTTCCTATATTCCCTCCTACATTTTATTATTGAAACTAATGCAAATGACTAAATTTCACTAAATTAAACCTGATTTCTCTCAAAATTTGCAACCCGCGTATAAATCAATTTAAAAATTATGCAAATATTGTTGATTCATGAAAAAAAAATTAGAGTTTTATTTTTTTATAAACAATTTGAAATTTTCTTCTTAAAACCGTCAAAGATTTTAATTGAAAATAAAAGTTATATACTTTATCAAAATTTAGATTATTATTTAATTTATTATATGCACGATTTTAAAAAATTCAAAAAAACTTTTATAATTTATTTTTTTATTTAATAAGAAATTTACATCAGATTTTCAATAAAAATATCATGTAATGTTAAGAAATTTAAAGAAGGGAAAATTGGGGACCCTATTGAAAATTTAATTAGCAAATGGGACCTAAGGATTTTGTGCAACTTAACTTCTTTTGTGTGTGACTTATCTTCCCTTATGTGCAATGTATCTTCTTTTCTGTGCAATGATATTTCTTTATGTGATGTGCAACTCAATTTTTCTTTGTGCAAATGAAATTCTCTTATGTGCAACTAATTCCTCACATCTAAATAATGTTTTGTGCAAACTATTTTCCCTTTGTGCAACTTATCTTTCTTTTTATACAACTAATCTTTCCTTGTGCAATCAATCATCCTAGGTTCCATTTGCCAATTAAATTTTTAATGAGGGATTTATCCCTAATTTTTTCTTTAAAGAATTCGGTTAATTTATTATAATGTTATAAGATCCCTCGTCAAAATCATTTAACAAAAGCCACCTAATTATGTAATAAAAAAAATTCATGTAACGTTAAGAAATTTGAAGAAATCATTTTCTTTGCATTTTTTAAATATTTCTTATACAATGAATTAATAATAATCTAAATTTTAATAAAATTATATAATTTTTATCTTTAATTAAAGTCGGTGATGATCTTAAATTTTCTTATTTTTTATAAAATAAAATAAAATTTTAATTTTTACATGACTGAACAATGTTTGCATTTTTTTTAATTGATTTTATGTAGGTTGTAAATTTTGAGAGAAACTATGTTTAATGTAGTTAAATTTATTAATTTATATTAGTTTTAAAAATCAAATGCAAGAGGAAATATAGAAGAAACTGTAGGAGGTTTGAATTAGAACAGTATAGTATCTTTAAATTTGTATTTGAATATTTGGTCCCTTTAAATAATTTTAATTTTTATTATCCTTTTCTATAAATATCACTCTCTATTTGTCCTTCTCTCTAATTCTCCCTTTAATCAAAGTGTCACATCCAAATCCTGAAAATATAATCATGTTAAATATTTGGTAGGAAAATTTTGCTGTTGCTTACAGTTCTATCAAACTCAATACTAATATGTTAGCAATATTGTTATAAACCATTCTATACAAATATTTGCCTTGCACTCATTATATTCTTCATATGTCTATTCTTTAAATATTAGTAAAATTTAATTTTGTCTCTCTCATTTATTCTTCTACATTAGGATAAATAATATTCAGTTAATTTGAGATAGTCATAATCAACCAATAAGTGAAGAAATAATTTTTTTTTTCATATTTAAGTCAACAAAGATTGAATTAGTATAGTTCACCAATGCTTCCACGACTTCACTATGTCCCTTTACTAGATTTCTGTTGGTTTCTTTCTTACATAAAATAGTCTTTTATCTCATGAAAAAATAGAATTACAGCATTTTATAAGAATAAAGTTATAAAATTTCTAATTACATAGTATCCTAGAGAAAAGAAATTAACAAATACATAATATTACTGACGGAATTAGTCACAGAAAATATTTTGTCGGTAATTTCCGTTATAAATCCGTCAAAATTTTCATGGGAAAATTTTCTGACAGAATTTCTAATAGAATTTGCCACAGATTTCTGATGGAAATTACCGACGGAATATTTCCATAGCTGATTTTGTCAGTAAATTCCTTTTCCAATGAAATTAGCCACAGAAATATTCCGTCAGTAATTTTCGTCCGAAATCCGTGGCAAATTCCGTTGGTGACGGAACGTCTTCCATCAATAAATCCGTCGGTGATTCAATGTTTTTTGGTAGCGTATCTCCAAGAGGAGTGATCTCCCTTTAACAGACCCTACTTCTTTGGCCATTCACCTCCCACCATTAAGACCCTAAGGATCTCTGTCAGACTGAATAATAAAAAGGTGTTTGAGTGCAACCAAAATCATGATTTTAAAAATATTTGTAAATGTATAAAAGAGTTTACTTCGATTTATGAAAAAGTTATTTTTAAAAACAATTCTTGGGTAATCCAAACACCCCCTAAATAATAGTTTTTTTAAAACCCAAAAAAAGTTAAAATGCATTTTTACCTATGAACTATCTTTCAAATAGCACTAGTTATCCCAAATTATTTATGGGAGCAATTTATCTCTTCAAGTGTACATAATAGTAATGTCACCCTAGAGCTAGCAGACAGTGAAGGTGACCATTAGCTCTCCACAGAAAAACTAGTTTGATTGGCACACATGTCTAAACGAAAAAATCTTTTGGGTTGAAGAATACTTTTTTCCCCATAAATTATTCATAGAATTATGACTAGTGTTCAAAAACTTTGATAATATGGAGCAATTAAATCATTTTTACACCAAATCATTATATGTCATGTTCTAATTCTCAAATGGCTTGCTAACTCGCTATTCATCAATTAAAAAATAATTAAAAAAATCGTAGTCTTATAGCTTGTTAGGATAGACACATATAATCTATTAGTATGAGTTGAGAGATTTTTTGCCCTTGATGAGTGCCGACTTAGTAGGTAAGGATACATATCCATATATGATATAAATAAAAACTGAGGGTACTAATTGCCCCGCATTATTAAAATTTGGAGTGGTGACTGCTCTTTGATAAATACCTTACAAGCAAGATATCCTTTAACACCGAAATTTTTCCTCCTACATATGTCGCGTGGGGAAAATCATTTTTTTCTTGAATTAGATTTTCAGATATTAACGGCTTAATATTACAAGTGTAATCGTACTTACAAAGAAACATTTACGTTATTAGGCTACAAGGCCATGTCAAGCAAGTCAGATTCTCTTTGGAATCAATAGTCAACGTTGTTGTCAGTTACCTTAAGGGGAACATTTCAATGATTGACACTTGAAAGCTAAAACTGTTTTAATGAGTAATTTAGGATAACTATTACTACTAAATGTCCTTTTACAAGAAAAAGATGTGTTCGCTTATGCGCTGAGAAAATCTTCCATGTATTAGAGTAAATCATATTAATCTTCCTATATAAACATTATATAATTACTCATTCAGTCTCTAACTATAAGGGGGGAAAATTACCACCTGATATTGAATATAAAATAATTTTTGGAGGGTTATTTTGGTCCAACTTATAAGAATTGAGCTTACGTCTGATACACTAATTGCATTCAATTAATTATATACCCTCCGTTAAGTTGGGAATACTTAAGAATTGTTAAATATAGAGTAACAATTTAAGCATTAAATTTGGGTATTTGTGGAAAAATTTCAATTCGTAACCCAGGTAGAAGGATAATTACTTCTTAATACTAATGAGGTGATTATTTTTTCCTTATATTCAAGACTAGAGATAGCAAATAGCTTACACATCAAGAAAATAGTTCAACTTGGTTAATGATGTTTCAAAATTGATTTATTTCTTCCCTTATATCCTAATTAGCAAACCCGTAATTTCCATCTTTTTCAAGGGAAAGATTGCTCATTCATTTATCAAGCTTGTCTATAATTTAAAACTTAGATCATGTCACACTTAAGATTCACTAATGAAACTCAATATATAATAATGGTATATATGATAAAACGCGCCGAATTAATTTGTTTTAAATTAAATGAATTATTCTTAATAAAATATACAATTTAAATAGAAAAGGATCTATTCAAAACCGACTATTTCATATCGTTGATGGGTCTTTTTGTGAAGGAAAAAAAAAAAAGACAATCTGATGATATATTAAAATGTGTTAGGTCATTTATCTTGTTTTTACCATGTTGTGGCTTTAATGTGACTCAATAATAATAAGTTAGCTAGTGGTAGTTAGTAAGAGAAGTTTCGTTTAATACGTAATTGCCACATTTTCATTTATAGGAATGTGCAGAGTTAGATTAATGTCACATCTTGGAAACAACGATTTATATAAGGACTTGTGAACCATATTTGAGGCTATTGTAGTCGGCAGTTTAGTTTTTCACATCATTATGCCATTTATTCTGCATAATGAAATTTATATAATCTACTTTTCAAAAATTTATTATTATATGCAAATTTTTTAAAATTATTTTCCATATTGTTATAATTAATTTTGTACATATGTATTTCTTTATTTGTAAAATGTTATATTGCATGTAGTTTTTGAAAATTTCTTTGGCGCCAATTTTTTCAAGCATTACATTGCATTAAATTAAAAAATGACTAATTTCTTCATGTAACAAATAAATAATTAATTTTCTACTTCTTTTGTGAAACAAGAATGTGCGTGTGTCCTTTTTACTAATCATCCAACTTACGAAATCATAAGCTAACTTAACTTGGAAAGTGTAACACACCCCGCATCATTAAAACTTGTTTTAGAAGCATGATTATCTAAGTAAATTAAAGAGCGGATAAATTCGCAATAATTTTTTTATTATCATTTTATCCTGTTTAGTATAAAGTATTGAGAATTATAAGTAAACATTGGGATTGAGATTAAAAAATACCTTAAGAAAATGTTTAATATGCTACTTGGGATTGGGCAAACCCATGTAGGTGGAATTAGAAAATACAACTTCCCTCCATAGTATTCATCAATCCCACCTACATGGGTTTCTCAATCCTAAGTGGCAAATAATTACTCATATTAAGCAATCTTTTAATAGGTTTTTTCAACCCTAATCTCAATCCTTACTTCTCATTTTCAATACTTCATACCAAACTGAACCTTTGGGCTTTTATGATATCTGAACTGTCTCAGAAATTATTGAATTTTGAGGGGCAAATGGCAATGCTTTATAGAAGTTCTTTGTACTCTAAAAGGAAATGTCTCAAGCTTTTCAAAAAATCTTAATTCATAACTTGTGGATATGCTTCATATTAATTTTGAATTTTTGAATTTTATATCTGGTACAATTTGATGGAAATTTAAAAAAAAAAAAAAAACAAAGAAGGAAGGAAGAACGGTAATGCTATGCTAAGGAATGATTTTTGGGCGACTTTAGACTGATTTGGAGGCCTCCAAAATCCCTTAAACACCAAGGTAGTCTTCAATCTTCATTCTACTCTTGATTTGTTCAAGTTTTAACCGATCATTTGTTTTGGAGTTTGGGCTGAACCCAAAAATGGGAGCTTAAATTTGACTTGTTATTGGGCATTTAGATTATACTTAAGGATTTTAATTAATGAAGTTTGTTTATTGTTCTAAAATGAATTTAATCGGATTTTAATTGTTTTCTCATTTCATAAGTTTCATGAAAGGGATTTCGAAATTTAAAGTTGATAACTGCTTGAAACTTCAATTTTTTGCTATGTTAACTTAGAAATGTTTGTTGAAACTTGATTATGTGGTTAGACTATAAGTTTGGGTGATTTTACTATTTATGGACAAATTATTGTCAATTTTTTTGGATATTTTCAGTATAAATAATCTACACTTTATTTGACGATAAAATTATTTCAGTTAGAAAGCTTGAGTGAAAAGGAGCTTGTGACTAAATTTTCATGGCCACTAAATTTGGTTTGAGACCTTGAGTTAGGGTTTTGACTTTTGAACTCAAGACTCTCATTCTGAAAGGGATTTTTATGAGCAGTAATGTATAGTTTTTTATGAATAATAGAAGTTGTTGTTTTAAGCTTAATGGCATGCGTACCTCATAGTTGGCTGTTGATTATTTAGTATTTGTTTGAACTAGCGTTAGGATTCTTCAAAAACAGTTTTTTAATTATAATCTACAGAATATGATATAAATAACTTTGAAGAAAATTTTGTCTCAATTTACATTAATGTATTTATAAATACTTAATAAGAGCAGCTGCAAATAAGCCGTTAGTCTCCAAGTTAGGATTGGGATTATCAAGACCTCAGCGTTTGCACACTTCTTAGGGCGGGTCGATGTCAAATCACAACCATGTGTACATATGCTACGATTGAATGAAAAAGTTGAGTTTTTAAATGAGAATTCTATTATGTATTATTCTATATATATGCTCTTTTATAATCAATATGTATTCTGTCGTATATTCGCAACTATATTGACAAAAATGCAACCTTTTTATTCATAAATACGTAAAATACGACTAGGGACTAACTCCTAAAAACATATACAAAGCTTGTCACATTAGCCTCCATTAACCAAAAATAATAATAATAATTCAATTAAATTTTGATTTTGATTCTTATAGTTTCAAATTATTGGTTCTGATTTTTATAGTTTCATAATTTTTTAGCATGAGTTCAGCCACTGATCCTATGCTTTTAATGAGTTTTAGTTTTGGTCCCTGTATTATATTTAAACTCAAACTAAGTAAGTATAAGGATCAAAATTAAAATTTGATCAAATTTGTAAAAACCAATAATAATATTAAAAAAAAGCATGCAAGTCGTCCCGTCATTTTTGAAAATGAAACCTCATTATAAAGATTTGTGTTTGTCATACACCCAAATTCTGGTCATGTTCACCACACAACACACATATGTACGAGTTTGCGTCTCTAAGCAACTCGATCCATTGATTTAAGAGGATTATCACATTAATTAGAAATTTAATGGCATTTCGGATTCTTCTTGCGTATGAATTAAGTTTGATTAACTTCCTATTTTGTTAGTAATGATTGATTTAGTGAAATAAGCTTAGCATCCTCCATTTTTTTAATTTTTTGGGCCAAAAGAAAGCTTATTAGCATCATCTCAGCGTCAGCTTAAATTTAATCAAATCATGTCTATGCCAAATTGGCAATAGCAAAAAACGACGTATGTTTGTATCTTTTCAAGATTACATAATATTGACGTCACTAACCCATAAAAAAGAAGAAACACTATATGACAATATCAATATTACGTAAAATCCATTATATATGATACATGAAATTTTTTTGCCAACATATGATATATGGATATTATGGCTCCTTACAAATTTTATGATAAAAACAGAAATATATATTGTTTAACGCATCACATAAAATTTGTAGAATTAACTTTACTATTTATAATACTAATAGGAATTAGGTCTGACGGAAAAGATTAATCCCTTATAATGTGACGAATCAAAATTTAAATCATTGTAGGAAGATACTACTATATTTATCTTGGGCTGGTTTTGAATATTGATATTAATATATTGATAATTTGATATTAAACAAATTAAATATAGATTATATGAATTTAAGAAACTCAATGATCTATTTCTAATTAGAATCAATATTATTCTCAATTATTTATGGATAAAAAAATACTGAAATAATAGCATTAAGAGATCCATAAAATACAAATAAAAATAAGAAAAAAAATGTTCATCAGTCCTTAATTTGAAAAGTAAATATAAATAGATTTTTTGAATTTTGTTTAGTGCTAACGGGTATCAAAAAGTTTAAAATATGCAAGAACTGATTAAAGAATTGGATTCTATAATTTCACTAACTAATAATCCTTCACTAAGATATTGTGACATTATATAGAGGGTAATAATGCCATAAAAACAAATTTTACATAATAATACATAAATTTTAGTATCTCCTTGGCTAATATATGCCAGAACTGACTAAAGAATTGGATTCTATAATTTCACTAATTAATAATCCTTGACTCAAATATTGGGACATTATATAGAGGGTAGTGTGCAATAAAAACAAATTTTACATAATAGCACATAAAATTTAGTATCTCCTTGATTAATACATTTTATTACTACATTTAAGACTTATAAGGAAGTATAGATTATGTATATATAATAATATGATATGATTCTTGTAGCTCGTGGTGTTCAACTTGTCCCATTCTGATTGTCTCATCCCAGTCCTAATTAATTTGAGACTGGATGGGACGAGGAAAAAAAAAAATTCAGGATGAGACAACTACGGGACGGGACGGGACGGGGTGGGGTTCTCCCAGAGTATTTCTTTAAAAAACTTACTTATTTATAATTATAATTAGATTATTTAATTCACTTATTAATAATAATTATTACTTTTTATAGTAATTTTCAACTCTTAAGTTACAGTGTTATCTTAACAAAATTTTCTTCCTCAATAAAATAATTTATAAAACTATTATACAGTATTTTTTATATATTTTTTATATTATATAATTAAGCTTTCTACATAAAATTTTGAATAATATTTTTATATTTAGAATCTTAATATAAAAAAATTATTAAAAAATTTATACAAAAAATTACAGTTTTTTCTTTAAAAAAAGAAAACGGGACATCCCGTCCTGTTCCTGTTTAGCAAGACGAGCATGTCCCCGTACCGTCCTGTGAAACAGTCCTACTTATAGCTTTCAAGAATTTTGCCGTCCACAATATTTAGGGGTTTATTTCAGGAATATAAAAAATTTGTGCGTAATTTTTTTATATTTTCATTAAAAATTCAATACATAGAATATGCTATCTTCTTTTTCCTTGATTTTTTTTAGTAGCCTCAAACCAAGCTGGCTTTTAGGCTTTTACTTGGTCAAGCTAAACTCTCCCTCTCTCTCTTCTCCAACAGCCCAACAAATCATCGACACCAGAAGTTTTCTTTCAGAGAAAAAACAAGTCACGTTGCTTAATTCCCCAAAAGTCTTCATCGTTTTCTCATTCCCCATAACCAAGCCCCCACTGCTGCTTTCTCTGTTTCTCCTCTGGACCACGGATTCATCCCTCCCAACTTGTTCTCCATTTTCAACTGTGTCAGATATCGCACCCCTGTGACGACTTAGTCCTCTTTTCTTCATTTATTTTATTCTAGTTCTGACTCCTAATACTTTTGCTTTTCTCTCTGCTTTTTTAATTCCAGTCTTTGTTAGGTTTGAAAGCTATTAAATACTTTCTAGTTCACTAACCCTTGTCCCTATTACATTTACATTTCTTCTTCCTCCTCTTCTTCTTAATCCTCACGTTTCGCAGTCGTAGCTATTGTTTTCTCTAATGGCTATTGAGTTTTTCTCAGGAAATTCTGGGGATCCCGTGAGTCCAAGAATCTCATTCTCTTATGACTTTCATTCTAATGCAATCCCAGTTGAGCAACACCTTTCTCGATCAAATTCCTGGGGTTTGAACAATCCGTCCTTTGATTTTGATTTCTGTGTTCGTGAAAGCTTTGATCAGGAGGCGTCTTCAGCCGATGAGCTTTTCTCAGATGGGAGGCTCCTTCCCTCTGAAATCAAGAAGAAGAAGAAGAAGAATTTTCCCCAGAAACAAACAGATCATCATCAGTTTCTGTTGCCCCATCAGCATAGATCTCCACCCCCAGAAGCTGTTCGAGAAAATGTCTCAATCATGAAGGTTTCGAAGCCAGAGAGGCTCAAAGAAGAAGCAGATGTTGAAAAGCAAGTTCACAATCACAAGTCATTTTGGCGATTTAAGAGAAGTAAGAGCTATGGAACGGGGTATGGAAGAAGCTTATGCCCTTTGCCACTTCTATCTCGAAGCTATTCAACAGGATCAACTTCGCCTTCTACCTCAAGTGTTAAGAAGAACATGTCTGTGTCAAAAGAAGGTAAGAATAACAATACGCAGAAATTGCATGCTTCAGCAAGGTCTTCATCTTCCTCGTTGTGTCACAACAGTTATCTAAAACCTCCCCTGAAAAAATCTCAAGCATCTTATGGTAATGGCGTCCCTGTTATTCTCCATGTCCCATCTGCAAATCTATTTGGGTTCGGTTCAATCTTCTCCAAAAGTAAAGACAAGACAAAGAGGAAGTGATTATACATTTCATTGCGTGTTCTATTCCAATCATTTTACTCTGATCCTTAGATTAGATTAGTGAACTGTCAATATGGTCCTCCACAGATATTTCTTGTAAAGAAAGCGACCTTTTTTATCTTTTCTGGTTGTACCGTGTGGTGATGCATTGAGATATGGGCAAAAGTTGTATGATCAAAGACAAAGTCAAACACAAGGATGTTTGATGGTTGTGCAGAGGATTGATAGTACAATGGAGGCACATGGTAAGAAACTCATCCTTGTATTGCTGTCTTCACTCTTGCTTATTCTTCTGTCGCTCTGTTTTGTTCTTTGATCAGATCAGACCATGGCTGTATGCACTGATTTTATTTACTTATCTATTTATATATTTATTGCTTCTTGTTCTGTGTGATCAACTTTAGATAGAACAATCAAGTAATGACACAGAGACGGTGGTTGTCCAGTTGAATGCCCGAAGAGCTTGCTCTGTTTTTCTTGTCATTATTTATGGGTGTGATGGCCATTTGTTCCTATTTCTTTTGCCAGAATTTGTTCACTGTTGATTCTTGAGAAATTTTGAAAATTTGTTTGGTAATTAGCCATGATCACTACCTTGAAGTTAGTCTAGTCTTTCTAAAGTTCTAATCATTTTCAGTTATAATGCCAATATATATAATTCAATGTACATTACTAGTATCTTATTAGTACCGTGCATCTTATTTTCATCATTAAAAATACCAAGTTATTTAATTTTTTATTTTTTCTGATTTGATTTTTATATTTTTAAAACTAACAACATATAGTGGAAAATCTTCTTTCCTGATTTAATTAAATATTTAGATGGACTTCAATAATTTGCCCATAATTATTTTAAGTATTAACCATGCCAATATACAAGTACAAAGAAAATTTTCTGTTTTTTTTTTGTTATAAAAAAATTCTCCTTTTTCTTAATTTTTGGAGTTTCAAATCGAAAAGAAAAGATTACTTTCTTGGCATAACTATTCAGAAGTTGTGGATCTTGTGCTTTATCCAAACACACAAGACTTCCTCTAATATTTTTATTGAATAACTAAAAGTGTGTTTTTAATTTTCTAAAAATTGTAATTTTTAAAGTTTACTAATACAATTATATAAAAAATTGAAAGAATACCAAAAGGGGTAAATCTAACGTGATGTATAAAATTTTTTATATATAAAATTACCGACAAAAAAAAAAAAGGGAACCATCCATATTATTTATCTATATGTTTTATTTTAAAATTATTAATATTAAAAAACTTGGAGTTTTTACATAAATTTCACATAGAAATTAGAAAAGGAGATGTAAGCCAAAGTTGACTGCGGGCAGTTGTCGTCTGAGACTGGAGTGAAAGAATTGTCATGGCCCAGTTGATATCCACCCACCACACTGCCCAAAGGATTTGACCACTCATTCAGAAAAATATCTATCAATTTTCTTCTTTTAAATTAAATAATTTCTACAAAATTACCATTTCAATCCAATTTTAATTGTCATGTGATTGAGTGACTCCTAGTTAATTACTTTCTTCACATGCAAACACCTAAGCCTAAATCTTAAAGTAAAATGCTTAAGCTTTAAAGTTTCTGCTTCAGTCTTGCCATGATTAATTTTTTTAAGAATGTCTAATGGTGGAAAAAAATAAATGATCTGTGTGAAACCTTTCTTCTTTTTTATTAGTAAAATTAGATGATTTTTTCATGTTATTAAAATTAGTCATAATATAATTTTTAGCAAGTATTGTTTATCCGCCATCTTTTTAGCCAGTATGGTTTATAAATAATGGTTCGATAATTGATATTATTATACCTCATGCAGCATGGTTTATTATTTTTTAGATTATCTTTTAGAAACATTTGTTTTATTGATAATTATAATTTATCATCTTAATATTATTTCATGTGTATCAAAGATATTCTCAACTTTTTTTCGTGTGTACTTGGATTAGCTTTTTCCAAAATAATTTTGCGGATTTCAAAATAAGTACTTAAGAAAAATTTTATCTTGATTTAAAAAACAGTTTTTTAAATGATTTTTGGAGTTCCTAAACACTTTGGTTTTTTTTTTTCAAACCATAGTTTTCAAACAAAATAATTTTACAAAAAATTAGCATGTTTTGATAGTAAGATTCCAGAACCATGATTTTACAACTCAAATCATGGTTTTGCTTTATGTCCAAACACCTCTAAAAGAATGGGCGTAGGGAGAATCAAGCTAAGCCTATGAACTATCACTACAAGGAACTTTTATGCCACTTAGAGTTCAATCTCGTTTGCAACTTGATGCTATTAGCATTTAGCCCCCTTATAATGTCGTGTTTTTACCATATGCTCCTTTAATTTTTTTTTTTTAAAAAAAGAATACAAAGTGTGTTTAACCTTTACAAACAATTACGAAGGCTTTTCATTTTTGTTTCACCTTACTTTGTCATTTAAAATGAAAAAAAAAAAAAACAAATGACAATTAAGCATTCTTTTTATATTTGTTTTTGTTGAAAGCAGCACTAAAAATTTGATGGTCTAAGTCATGGCGAGATACTTCGCAGCTCCTCAGTAGTTTAAGAAGCGATGCTCCTCAAAATTAAATAAATTCTTCTTATAAGAGAGCAAGGTGACATAATAACAAAAAAGCTTGTTACTTTACACAGAGAGAAAATCGTTTCCTATTAACTGGTTGATACGTGTACAAAGCCTACCATCCTCTTGACTCATTTATCTTCCTAGTCACTTAATACTCTTCCGGTCCTTAATATAAGATCTAATTATTGAGTTGGTTTTGTCCTAAATATAAGACACATTTTTCATATTTATTAATTTTCTCTAAATTACTCTTATAAATACTCCTTCAACCATAATCAAGTAGGGGAGAGAGAGGGAGTATTAAGAAAGATGATTATGGTATTTTAGGAAAAACGTGTTACATTTCTTATAATTAACTAACTTACCTAACTTTCTTAATCTAATCAAATTAGTTAAATAGATCTTATATTAAGAATCGAAAACATATTGTGTATGCGCATGGTTCTCCCCTCACCAAATTGACGCACACTACAATTTTTCACAGCACTTTTTATATTTTATTTGTATTAAAAATATAAGGGGATCTATTACTTAGAGAGGAAGATTCAACTTCGTACGTCAGCAGCGGTCGGGACGCAGCACAACTTGTGGTTGACTGCTTGTAACTTCAAACTTCATGCCGTGCGGTCAGAGGATTTTGTTTACCTGCCTCTTCCCAAAGATTCGCGAAACTCATTTACTTTTTACGACACAACCCAGATAAATGTTTTAAAAGTGACTTTAGAGCTCGAGGATAAATGTGAGGGGCAAAAAAAAGTTTAATCCCAAGCACCTAAAGATTTGGTTCGCACAAAAATTAGTAAATTACTGCCCCATTTAAAATATAAGATAAACTTTATTGAAGGGGTTTGATATTTTTTATAAGAGAACATTTATTTTTGTATAAATATTTAATGAGTTTTTTTTTCAATTTTACTCCTAACATATATTCTCTTTTTTAATTTACACTCCTCTGGTCCTTAATATAAGACACATTTAACTAATTTGATTATATTAAGAAATTTAGGTAAATTAGTTAATTATAAGAAAAATGACACATTTTTCCTAAGATACAATAATCATCTTACTTAATACTCCCTCTCCCTCTGCTACTTAATTATGATTGAGAGAGTATCTATAGGGGTAATTTAGAGAAAATTAATAAATATAAGAAATTGATCTTATATTTAAGATCAAAACCAACTCAAGAATTGAGTTTTATATTAAGGACCGGAGGAGTATATTACATCTTTTATTTTTTTTAATAAGGTCATTTGAAGGAAAATACATACCTTGATCAATAAATACAAATAGATAAACTGATTTTAACTAATTTTTTTTAATAAACTGATTTTAACTAATTTTTTTAATAAATACAAATAGATAAATTTTATCTCATATTTTAAACTGGAGGGAGTGCTGAATAACTCCTTTCCTTATCTCCTAAATATATATAAGTTAATTATGATATTTCTTTTAATTTTAAGTATAAGATTTAAATTTATTTTATCTCTTATATTTATACTTCATCTCATTCCTAATATAAAAATTAATTACAATTAAATTTAATTCTAAATATAAAATATTGATTCATTTTATTTTTCATATTTATCTTTTCTTTTAAAAAAAGCAAAATCTACTTACTTTATAAACCCAAGTATAACTTAATGTCACATTTTGTTATAATTGAATTATTTAATTGACTTTATCAATCTATTTAAATTAGATTAGTAAGTCTTACATTAAGAATTGAATGAAATAATTTGTTTTCAAACCATCCATGTTGATTGGACACCTAAAAAATGATTTTTAATTTTTATACAATGGCAGTTTTATTACAGAACACAAAAGATTAAATTGGAAACAACACATAATGTTTTGACAAATGAATAATTTAATTAACTTTTTAATTCCTATAAATTAATTACCGTGTTTTTATATTTAGGATTGGAGAGATATAGAAGATAAATCAATATATAATTCATGTTACGTATTTGACAAGTTAAAATCTGTTAAAACCACGTATTTCTGATTTTGAAATTTAACATGTACTTTTTCTATCATTTTTTCAATTAGTTATTTAACTTATACATTTAGAGTCAGGGAAATACCTCGTGTATTGTTATTGATTCAAGTTGAATAATATTTTATTAGAAAAACATAAATAAAACCTCAATAAATCGAATGATAAGAAGCAAACTAACGTATGCATTTTTTTAAAAAAAATAAATAATTGCTTAAAAATCTCTCATTATAAAATTTGCTACCCAAAAGTATCTAAAATTTGCTTAAAAATCCAGATACTACCTCCGGTCCTATTTATAAAACCTTGTTTGTAGACTATAAATGAGGTCTTATAATTAGGACTAGATACAGTACAATCTATGTTCGGCATATTTGTAATCTTTTTTCAACTTTGTCTAACGAATCTTCGCATTTCTCCGCATTAATTGAAGAGAAAGAGTATAAACTAAATAATACACACGCTGACTTATGGAGTCTATTTTCCCACTTGAGACAAATGACTTTGTTCCTCTAAATTCACGTAGTTCGATGCTTAGAGATTGTGATATAACTATAAGAGAATGCAATTATGTATATGTGGGCCACATTTTATCATCATTATCATTTATTCTATTTTACTAGTACTTTATTTTGGTTTAAATCGCTCTAGCGTTCTTGCCCTTCACGAACTGATGCGAGTTTAAAATGCTTGCTTCTGCATATTCGGCTTTAACTTCTGCTTTAAAAATTCATCCAAGTCATACCCATTGTTTTAAGGCCAAATCTACCCACATCATGTTCATTATTTTCTTTTACTCTGTTTTATATAATTAAAACGATATTTTTTAAGGGGAAATTTCAGGGAAAACAATATTAATTATCATATAGAGTATAAAAAAGCTAAACGTAAATCTAATGAATGTGCTTAAAGTATTATAAAATGTTTTTTTTAATAAGCCTTTGGGCCATCTAGTATTCGGTGTTTTTTCTAAATCCTATTACTGAGTCGCACGATCAGGCTTTGGGCCACCTAGCATATTTGATCCTTGCTTAACATTAAATTCTCCTCCTCGTTTGTACCAAAAAAAAAAGTTTCTCCTCCTCATTCAACGCCAAACCTTTGTGAGTTTGTTCCTCATTTTTTTATGTATAGATATCTTATTATTGAAAACAATCCTATTTAAGATATTGTTAAGTACTCCTTTGATATTTAATATAGGACCTAATTGTTGAGTTGGTTTTGATCCTAAATATAAGACCCATTTTTCATATTTATCAATTTTCTCTAAATTAACCCTATGGATATTCCTTCAACCATAATCAAGTAGAAGATGAAGAGGGAATATTGAGAAAGATGATTATGGTATTTTAGGAAAAATGTGTCACTTTTCTTATAATTAACTAACTTACCTAACTTCCTTAATCTAATCAAATTAGTTAAATGGGTCTTATATTAAGGATCGGAGGAGTATTAAATATGGATACTTTTCTCCGTAAAACTTTAAAACTTGGTTCATCATATTGTGAGAGACTGGTCTGTTCTGTCAGACTTAACTCCAATGGGTTTGTGAATTGTGAGTTTGTGTTATATATATATAAAAAAAAAGTACCAAACCTTGGATGCATGGGCTGTCCATTGTATTGGGCCTGAGTCCAGTCCAAAGCCCGGCAAGACAAATATTATCTTTTCGGCCCAAGGACATAAATATTTATTCATTCGTAAGTCGGATGGCAGAACCAAATTTTATTACAATTTCTCGGGCAAGAAAAAAATTATTAAATTTTATTACAATGTGACCGGTGATCAAAAAATTGAAGGAATAAAATAACAATGGAGAAATCAGAAGGTTCGACGATATCCACAGTCCTTTCATTTTCAAAATCCGAACTTACTGCATCCCAGAACAGTCTTTCTTCCTCCTCCTCTGTTTTCACCTTTAATGGCATTACCCACCGCGGCAGAGAAATTCCTGAGTTCATCCATGGCGGCGTGGCTCTTCCTCGCCATCAGAATGCCGCCACCCCTCTTCTCCCCTGCAATATTCGCCGACTTGCTTCCTTTCACGCTGGACGATCTCGATAAACTCTTGGCTGCAGGCAGCGGCGGCGTCGTACTCACAGGCTTCCGATTCTCCTTCCGTAATGCCGCCGCCGAGAAATCTGGAACGGACTGAGCAAGAACAGAGTACCCTTTACGCCCACTACTTGAACGGCCTGCACTATACCTTTCTCTCTGCGAACTCGACCGAAACCTGACCAGTTTCGTCGGCGGAGGAGTCACTACTTTCGGGTCGGGTTCTGAACAAGCAAGCTCTTCTTGTTGTTGCTGCTGAGTAATGAGCTTGAGTCGGAGCTTTGATTCTCTTAATTGGGCGTAAGCTTCATAGCTGGGTCCCCTCTCCATGGGCCCGTGACCCAGTGCGGTTAGCCTCAGGCGAAGAAGAGGGTGGTCGGAGTCGGAGTTTTTCTGAGCGAGGATCTGAGAAATGGGGTCAAGAGTGTGGAAGAAAGACTCAAGAGTGGGCTGCAGAGAGACGTTGCTCGTCTCAGCCATAATGAACGGATCAAAAGCTTGATTGGTGAATCGCTTTGCTTCTTGGGCTCTTCACTCTTCAGTACTTTAGAATTAAAAATTCGATCTTGCAACGGTAAAACGAATATCCCGAGAGAGAAACAGAGAGATGAAAAGGGGACTTTTTTGTAAAGTCTTCAGGTTACAAAGGAGAAGAATCTATGAAGGCAAGAAGATGCAAGAGAAGTTTAAATTGGATTCTGCGTTACATGCTTCATTATATGGCATTAGAAGAGGTCAAAATAAGTTGGCCAAAATGAAAACAAAACAAAAAGAAAAGTCAAGTGGAGAAGAGAGAAGACTTGCTGCGTAAATAAAAAAGAGGTATTTATTTGTAGACGGCCGGGTCAGTGAAGGCTCTTGGCCTCTAATTAACATTTGGATGATATATAGTTAGGAGAATTACTTGATATTGCCCCTAAGCTTCAGTAGAATACTTCAAAGTCAATGGTATTGTTGCTGACAAATTCAAGGGCAATTTTTTTCAAATTATTTGTCAATTTAATATAGTCAATGAGGAGGAACAGGGGAGGGGCTGTGGGTTATCAACGAAGGTTGGAGCTTATTTGACAGTCATGCCAAACAATAGTTTTTTTTGTCACAAAGACATTGGATGATGACTCAAAATAAGTTAGTACCTCTAATATCAATTAAGAGATAGATACCAAAAACGATTATATTAATAAAATTAGTTAAATTAGTTATTTGTAACGAATATATGTTGATTTTTTTAAATTATTTTTGTTTAATCATGTGTGTTAAAATCATCTCTTGATAGAAAATACTTATGATCCATAGAGATATTTGGGAGGGAAAATCATAAATTTAGGAGGGAAAATGAATTAAGGTTTTATGTTTAGAATTAAATAAAAACCTCCAATACTAATTTATTAAATGAGAAAGTATTAGGCGCTATGAGTTTTAACCAAGTTAAAAGTTTAAGAAATGAATCATAAGGTGTAATAATTGAGGGACTAAATCATAATTGAGTTAAAACTCGAAAGATAAAAAAGTTATTTTTTTCTATTTAAAAGTTATTATTGTTCAAAATTAAAAAATTATGTAATTAGGACAAAATATCTATTAGTACCTTTAGTCTTTAATATAAAAACCAGTGGCAGTTGACTAATTTTAGTAGATTAAAAAAGTTTGTTAATTTAATTATTTGTAATAAATATGCATTACCTTCCTTATAATATCCTTACTAATCATATACATTAGTTAGAACTATCATTTAATGAAAATTTCAACAGGTACAACTACTATAAAGACTATTTTTAAAAAAATAGATAAATACAAAAAATAAAATAAATTGAGATCTTGTATTTATAACTAAGTTGAAAGTTAAACTAGCACTTATATTAATAAGCACAGGAGGGGAAAGTATTATTTTTTTTTATAGCATGTTTGTCTATGACATATTATTATTATTATTATTTTTTTTAACATATCTATCTATTATTATCTACTGCCATAATGCTCCTTTTTTAACCGCGACACTGTACTTTAACTGTGACTGCTGTTACGTCTGGACTCGAAAATTAAAGACTTCCTATATATGGAATATATCAATTTGTAATTTTTACAACATCAATTATATTATATTTATTTATATATTAATTTTTAAAATTAAGAAATTATTTAATTAATTTTATACAGTTTTTATGCTTCAGTTCCAGAAGATCATTTATATTTCTTTGCCAAAAGAGGTGCTCTTCCTTTCCCTACAAAAGGTATTATTAGTCATGTTTATATTTTTTTCGTTTTATAGCCATTTATTTATTTATTTTCATGATGCAGCGTTATATTACCATGAAACCAGTAGCACTTTTTTATTTCTGGACAAAAATATTCACTTCACATATGATAATTTCCAAAACAAGCATTTAATTTATTTATATTTTGGCAGTTATAGAAATGTCCTGTGAGTTCTGATGCATCTCAAGTATGCGAATCAAAAGCATATATGCTTGAAGCATTATTTGATACCTACGAATTTTCTTGCATTTAATGATTTGGATTTGGAAGATTAAATCAAGTCGAGATAGGATAATTTCATCAATGCTATACTTAAAATATTTGGATATGCATAAAATATAGATTACATATTTCACGAGCACTAGGCGATGAATATGCTTTGCCATATCACACGTTAGTCATACATAACTTCTTATATATAGTAAAAATATATCCAATTGATTATAGCAGAGAAGGTTTAGATTCATTTGGCAAGGAAATTGATCTTATATGAAAAAAGAAGGAAAAACAATAAATTCACATTCAACTAGTAGCATAATCTGCCTATATATATAAATTTCTCAGAAAGCTTTGTCTACTTTTCACAGTCGATACTGGCAGACAATCTAGGAAATTACAAGATCTTTGTGGCAAATGTTTTGGTGTTCTTGTTGATTTCTGTGCAAGTGACGAACGCGGGTCGCAAAGACGTCGGTTTTAATCAGAAACTTGAGGTTCAGAAACTGTTGAAGAAGTTGAATAAACCAGCTCTTAAATCTATCAAGGTACGTAGACAAATTCATCTTCATATTTCTCAATTATCCCCATGTCTGATTATATTGTACTACCTCCGATTCTAATTATAAGGCCCCGTTCTACAAATGAGGTCTTATAATTAAAACCGAAGATAATATATGACCAAGTCATTTTGGGTTTTACTAACAATTCGGATAAATTCATGGTTTTGCAATTTCATGATCCTTTGTGTTAACAAAGCAGAGTCCTGATGGAGATATAATTGATTGTGTCTCGATTCTAAATCAACCAGCTTTTGATCATCCAAAACTCAAAAATCACAAAATTAAGGTGAAACCAACACACAATTTGCTTTCATGAGTTTAATTTATTAATTGGGCTTCTTCTCATCACATATGTTTTTCACAATTCCAAAGCTGCTTGATTATTATTTTCGATTTGATTCAAGATGAGGCCAAGTTCTTACCCAAAAGGCGATATACTCGAAAAACTTGATGGATCTTCGAAATCATCAAAGCCAATTTTTCAACCATGGCACCAAAGTGGAAGCTGCCCAGAAGGAACCATCCCTATAAGAAGAATAAGAGAAGAAATATTAAGGGCAAGCTCTATCCAAAGATTTGGGAAGAAGAATCCTAAAACTGTCCCTGTTCGTCGCTTATATGCCAGATCTAAAGGAATCCAAGAGGTTTTATTGTTGTTCCTCTATCCAAAATTACTAGCTTTGTCTCTCGTTTTGCTTATTTGATGTGTTTCTTCTTTATTTACGGTTGTTTCTCTTTTTCTGACTTAATTTGATTTGATGGTTTTGGAGCATTTAGTATGCTACAATGTATGTAGATGAAGAACCATATTATGGAGCAAAGGCAACCATAAACACCTGGAATCCTCATGTTCAGTCCGGTGAATTTAGTGTCTCTCAAATTTGGCTTATCAATAATGATGATGATGTAAATACAAATACCATTGAAGCTGGTTGGCAGGTATTCTTAATTAATCATACACACACACACACACACGAACATATGAAGTAGCTTTTGAATATTCACTTCGATATTAAATATAAAACCCTTTAATTCTGCTTTTTTTTTATTCTAAATATAAGAACCTTTACAGAATACGATCGGAGACCTATTTAATTAATTTGATTAGATTAAGAAAATTAGGTAAGTTAATTAATTATAAGAAATATGACATATTTTTCTTAAAATACTATAATCATTTTACTTGATGTCCTCCCTTCTTCTCGTACTTGATTATGATTGATGGAGTATTACTAAGAGTAAGTTAGAAAAAATTGATAAATATAATAAATATGTCTTACATTTAGAACCAATGTCAACTCAACAATTAGATCATACATTAAGGACTATATTAAGGACTGGGGAGTCATATTTATCAGCCATTTTCAAATCTACCTTTGTTCAATTTATGCAAAAGTAGGTGAGGAAATAAAATTGAACAGGTGTAGGTCTGGAAAATGAGCATGATTTTTGTAACGATTAGCAGAGAAGAGAGAGAAAATGCTGAAGGAAGACTGAATATTATTCATACCAATTAAATGAAGTACACGCATGACCTTATATACAGAAGGCTTCTAACTTAATGACAGCTGTAACTTAACTAAACCTAACCAAATCAGTTATATTCATCCTAATACCCCCCCTCAAGCTGGAGAATGGATATCTATCATTCCCAGCTTGGAAAGGAGTGTACAAAAAGGAGTAGGAGATAGAGGTTTTGTAAAGATATCTGCCAATTGATCTTGAGACTTGATTGGTAGGAGATGAATTAAGCCTGCCTGTAGCTTCTCACGGACTATGTGACAATCAATTTCAATATGTTTGGTGCGTTCATGGAATGTAGGATTGGCAGCAATATGACGAGCAGATTGACTATCACAGTATAGAGCAGCTGGTGATGAATGAGGAATACAAAAGTCTTGCAGTAAATATCGGAGCCATTGAATTTCACAAGTAGTAGCTGCCAAAGCCCGATATTCTGCCTCTGAAGAAGAACGAGATACAGTTTGTTGTTTCTTAGACTTCCATGTAATTAGAGCTTGATCCAGAAAACCACAAAAACCAGTAATGGAACGTCTAGTATCTGCACAACCAGCCCAGTCTGAATCACTAAAGGCTTTAAGTCTTAATTCTGATTGAGCAGGAAAGTAAAGTCCACGACCAGGGGCACCTTTGATGTAACGAAGCACCCTATGAGCTGCTTGAAGGTGAATAGTAGTGGGACTGTGAACAAATTGGCTTAACTGTTGAACAGCAAAAGAGATGTCCGGTCTGGTATTGGTGAGATACAATAAACGTCCCACTAAAGTTCTATAAAAGGAACTATCTTCCAAAGGAACACCAGAATCTTTTGTCAATTTGATATCTCTGTCCATAGGAGTTTTCACAGGTTTGGAATCTAAAAAACCAGCATCAGATAAAATATCTAAGGCAAACTTTCTTTGACAAAGAGAAATGCCCTTAGTACTACGAGCAATTTCAAGGCCAAGAAAATATTTGAGATCACCTAAATCCTTAATTTTGAAGGAATCATCCAAAAAAGCCTTAATGCTATTGATTTCCTTTAAATCATTGCCACTCACAATAATATCATCAACGTATATCAGTAATGCAGTAAAAGAATTATCAGAATTCTTAATGAACAGAGAATGATCAGCCTGTGAGTGATGATACCCACAAGAAATAAGAGCTTCTGATAACTTGAAGAACCACTGCCTACTTGCCTGTTTTAAACCATAGAGAGAACGTTGCAGTTTGCAAACTTGAGTTGGAGAAGAAACTGCTAATCCAGGAGGAGGCAACATATATACTTCTTCATTGAGATCTCCATGCAAAAAAGCGTTATTAACATCTAACTGTTTAAGATGCCAATTATGAGCAGCAGCAAGAGCTAATAATAGGCGAACTGTAGTGAGCTTAGCTACAGGGGAAAAGGTGTCAGTGAAATCTACACCTTCAACTTGTGTATAACCTTGAGCAACAAGACGACCTTTATATCTGTTTAAGCTACCATCTGAATTATATTTCTTAGCAAAGACCCACTTACAACCAATAGGACGTTTTCCAAGAGGTAAATCAGTTATCACCCAGGTATTATTTTGTTGTAAGGCATCTAGTTCAGCCTGTATAGCTTTTCTCCAACCTTCATGTTTAATAGCTTGTTTATATGTTTTGGGAATATCATCAACAGAAACAGAAAGAATAAAATGGCGGTGTGTGGGAGAAAGTTTACTGTAAGACAAAACTTTGGAGAGAGGATGATAGCTACCTGCCTCCATGGAATCCGGTATGACTGATGAATTTTGAAGAGAGTAATGATAATCATGCAGATAAGAAGGTGGCCTTTTTGGTCTGGTAGATCGTCTAAGAGGATTTTCAAGGTGAGGAGGGAAAGAAGATGCAGGGGCTGTATTAGTGGTAGAGTGAGAATTGTTATTAGTAGGTAAACATGATGCTGTAGTAATGGGAGAACCAGGATCATCACAAAAGTCCAAAGGGGGAAATTCTTGTGGTAAAGGAATAGAATTGGGTAAGGAAGGAGAATCAGAATTACAGAAAGGAAAAATGGACTCATAAAAATAAACATTTCTCGAAATTGAAATTTGTCTAGAAGCTAAGTTTAAAATGATAAATCCTTTAGTGCCATGCCTAAATCCCAGAAAAATACATTTTTCAGCCCTTTGATCAAACTTAGTTCGCTGGTGAGTAAGGGTTGAAGTAAAACAAAGACACCCAAAAACTCTTAGATTCGTAAAATCAGGTACTTGATGATATAGAGTCTCAAAAGGACTTTTGTTATTTAAAATGGGTGTAGGGAGACGGTTTATAAGATAAACAGCATGAGAAATAGCATAAGACCAATAGACTTTAGGAATCTGTGATTGAAATAGTAAAGCTCTAGCTACATTTAAAATGTGTTGATGTTTTCTTTCAACCCTACTATTTTGTTCAGGTGTTTCTACACAAGAAGTCTGATGAATAATGCCCTTAGTATTATAAAAATCAGTTAAAGTAAATTCAGGACCATTATCTGACCGAATAGTTTGCACAGAAACATGAAATTGATTTTCAACCAAAGAAACAAAGTTTTTAACATGAGCAGAAACTTCAGATTTTTGTTTAAGAAGGAAAACCCAAGTGTAACGTGAAAAATCATCTATAATAGTAAGAAAGTACTTATGACCATGCACAGAAGGTAAGTGATAAGGGCCCCAAATGTCACAATGAAGTAAACTGAGAATTTTATTAGATTTTGTAACGCTTACAGAGTAGGGAAGCTTTTTTTGCTTAGCAAAGTGACAAATGTCACAACAATTGAAAGAAACGTTAGAAGAAATACAGGGAAATTGTTTTTGCAGAACATGAAGAACAGACTTAGACAGGTGTCCCAATCGAAAATGCCACAAGTCAAAAGGTGTGGAACAAGGAGATGTAGTGGAAATATTACTGATAAGGTGGGTAGAAGGAACTGCATGTTGAGTCATGATGTATAATCCTTCAAAAACATCAGCTGAACCAATCATCTTCCATGATGGTAGGAGTCTGATGAGACATATTGATTTCTGGAAAGAAACATCACAAGAAAGAGAGAATGTGAGTTTAGAAACAGAGATAAGATTGAAGCGAAATTCTGGTACATATAAAACATCTGTAATATGAAATGAAGCAGAGAAGCAAATAGTACCACTATAGGATGCAACTACTCGGGAACCATTAGGTAAATTGACAACAATGGGAGAGATACGAGTGTAAGAAGAAAATAATGAGAGATTAGAACAAACATGATCTGAAGCACCTGAATCAATGATCCAAGAATTAGAAAAAGAATGAACAGCAAAGGTATAGGAGATACCATTGGTAGAAATGTGATTAACAGAAGCAGAAGGCTGAGACGATGAATGGTCAGCTTGAACTAGAGCCAATAACTTTTGATATTGATCTGGAGTGAAACTGTAAGATTGATTAACGACCTTAGGTTCAGCAAAATCTTTACCAGAAGTATTATTGATTGATGAAACAGCATTAACAGAGGAATTCCTAAATTTGAACCCTGGAGGAAAACCATGTTTCCTATAACAAGTGGCTTCCGTATGCTTGTACCGTCCACAATAAGTACATTGTTTAGTCGAAGCTGATGAACCAGACTTATTCTGGCCAGACAACTGAGAGGGTCCAGGACGAGAATTGTATGCTTTACTCAATAATGTTGTAGCTTCGCCATGAAGAAATCCTAATTCCCTTTCTTGTTGTGAAACAAGAGAAAAAACACGATTGAGATTTGGCAAAGGATCAATTAACATAACTTGAGACTTAACTGCAGAGAAACGATCACTTAGGCCTTTTAAGAACCTGATAACACAGTCTTGTTCCAAATGCTTCTTAAAAGAATCAGCAGCCCCACATGCACACTTAGGATTGCAAGAACAAAATTTGACAGGACGCATGGTCAAATATTCATCCCAAAGAATTTTAAGTTTGGTAAAATACTCACTAACCGACAGATCTCCTTGTTTTAAAGTCTGTATTTCTTCTTGAAGGTCAGCAAGTCTGAAGATGTCATTCTGAGAAAATCGATCCTTAAGGTCTTCCCATACATCAGAAGCACGATCGATCCACAATATACTATGTGCAATGGTCGGAGATAGCGAGCGAGTGAGCCAGGAAAGAACCATAGTATTACACCTCTGCCAGGCAGGGAAAACTGGATTATCAACATCTGGAACAGAGACAGTGCGATCTACAAACTGGATTTTATTTTTAGACATTAACGCCATGCGCATAGCCCTAGCCCATGAGTGGTAGTTCGGACCGGAAAGTACTGGAGAAACCAAAATGAGTGAAGGATTTTCATTCGGGTGCAAATAATATGGACTAGCCATATTTTGAGAGACATCGAGAAGAGCAGAAGTCGAACCACCGGTAAGATTTCCGGCAGATGTAGAAGAAAGAGATGGAGAAGAATTAGGATCTGACGCTGTAGGAATAGGATCGTTCACCATTTGTAAATCAAGAATCAGAGGTAGGCAGAAGAATTGATGAAAGGATAGGAATAAGGGGGAAGAATCAAGAATTGAGTCGGAGTCGAATACTCCGCTCTGATACCATGTAACGATTAGCAGAGAAGAGAGAGAAAATGCTGAAGGAAGACTGAATATTATTCATACCAATTAAATGAAGTACACGTATGACCTTATATACAGAAGGCTTCTAACTTAATGACAGCTGTAACTTAACTAAACCTAACCAAATCAGTTATATTCATCCTAATAATTTTTGAAAAGATTAATGTTGTTAACTACCTTTCTTAATTTATGAGATTAGATTAAAAAGGTCTATATTTGTCGAATCTATATCTCTATTGATCAGGTGAATCCACAAGTATATGGGGATAATACGACCCGACTCTTTACATATTGGACCGTGAGTTCAAGTTTAATTTCTCAACAACACTGCTGTTTGTGTTCAGAATAATTTTCATATCGTTAAATTTGTTTCTAAATTAAATATTGTGATCCGATGATAGAGTGACTCCAGCAATACCACTGGATGTTATGATCTTCTTTGTTCTGGATTTGTTCAGCTCGATGCTGGTGTGGCCGTGGGAGGACGCATCACACCGTTATCTACCTATGCTAATGACCATGCTCACTACACACACACTACCTCCGGCTCCGATCCTTAATATAAGACCTAGTTGACTAATTTGGAAAGATTAAAAAAGTTAGTTAAGTTAGTTATTTGTAATAAATAGATACTCCAAATATCTTTGCTAATCATGTTTACTAAATATCTTTGCTAATCATGTTTACTAAATAAAACTACCATTTGATGAAATATTTAACATATGCACCTACTACAAGAACTACTTTAGAAAAAAAAAGATAAATATGAAAGACAAAATAGATTGAGATTTTATATTTAGAACCAAATTAAAAATCAAATTAACTCTACATTAAGGATCGCAGGTAGTATATATATAGTGTCCTTCCTTTACTCATTGCCATCTCTTTGATCCCTAAGATAGTGTAACTAGGGGATTAGATGAATTATAAATATAAGATCTCAATTCACTTTTAGTCTATTATCTATTTTAGGAACATATAACACTATGAAAAAAAAAAGACTTCAGGTGACGACTTTTGGCGTCGACAAAAGAAGTCACCGCAGCCACTAAAAGTCCACTTTCTGCGATGACTTTTTAGTAGCGACTTTCTAATGTCACCGATGAAAGTATAATATAATAATATATATATTTATTTTACAATAATAATAAACAAATTCAATCTAGCTCAACGATAAGAAAATTGGACACGAAAAGAGGTGGTCACAAGTTCAAACCTTGAAGAAGACACATTTAACATGAAAATATTTAGGCAATGACGTGGCAGGGAAGGGTGACATGGCATGAGAGTGGTGATGTGGCAACGGCATGAAGGTGGCTGATGATGACGTGGCGTCTGGTCGGTGATGATGTGGCGACCGACAGTGATGAGGTGGAGGTGGCCAGTGATGACGTGGCGTCAGTGATGATGACATGGCATCATTAAAGCCAATTTTACTTAGGCATTACTTTTAGCGTCACTTTTGGCGGCAACAGGCCAAAAGTTCTTTTAGTGGCGACAATAAGGTCGCAGCTGAAAGTAGCTTTCAGTGATGACAAATGTTCCTGTTGAAACTTCTAAAAGTCGCCGCTGAAGGTGTCTTTTAGGGGTGAATTTTTTTGTCGTCGCTGAAAGTTTTCAACCACGGTCACTACGGCAACGACTTTTCAAGTCGCCGCTAAAAACTTTCAAAGGCGACTTTTATACTTTCATCTGTGACTTTTTGTCACATCTGAAAGTCAATTTTTTTGTAGTGATATCGGGGTCATATTTGTTATGATTAACTAGTTCATCTAATTTTTTTAATCTACCCAAGTCAATTAAACATGTTTTATATGAAAGGATTATTAATTGTGATAAGTGATGAGCACAGGATGTTAAAAACGGAGACTGGTGGATGCAATACGGAGAAGATAAAGTGATGGGATATTGGCCTTCCTCTTTGTTCTCTTAACTCTCTTACAACGCAACGACGGTAGAGTGGGGAGGCGAAGTAATAAACACAAACTCGAATGGACAAAACACAACAACCCAAATGGGAAGTGGGCATTTCGCAGGAGAAGGTTATGGAAAAGCAAACTTTTTTGCCAACATTAAGATTGCCGATCACAAAGACCAAATGGTTCCTCCTAATACTCATCTCTTCACCAGCATTGATCGTCCCAATTGCTACGATATCCAGCCTGACCATTCTGATGATCCTAATTGGGGCGCCTTCTTCTTCTTTGGAGGTCCTGCCAGAAACCCTAATTGCCCGTGATCCTTTCACTTCAATGCTCCACCAGAGATATTTACACTTCTGTGTGATGTTATCGTGTTGTGTAACCTTAGTAGTAGCCAGTCAAGATAATGATTTTAAATAATTAGCAATATATTCCCTCCACTAAGGGACAAATAACTCCCTCGTTATGGCCGGGTTTTTTGGGTCCAATAGCTCTAATAACCTTCTTTAAGTTTTTATTGAGTATGGAGTTGTGACTTGACCCTTTATACATTGGCTGCGTGCGTGGGTTTCTTTCTTTGGATAAAAGAATAAAACCAAAAAAGAGAGAGAATACATCGTTAAAATTAAGAAAATTGATTTTTTAACGTGTCACAAATTGTTTTCTTAAAAAATAACACTTGTTTCTATCAGATTTTGCTCCTTGAATTATTTTTTTCCATCTATCAGCATTTGATCCCAAATGTTAATGTAGAAGGAAGTCATATTCACTTGTTATGGGATACCAATATTTCTTTCAATAATTTGTATTAAAATAACTCTCTCAAGTCATATTCACCATATTATCAGTAGAATAAATTCAAATAGTGGGGTAAAAACATCCAACATAACATAGGCAAAGTTGTCATAATGGCGAGTCAACTCGTTTGACTTGGACTTTATGTGATACTTTTCTACTCCTTAATATATAACCTAATTATTAAGTTAATTTTAGTCTTAAATGTAATACCTATTTTTTATATTTATCAAATTTTTTTAAGTTACAGCTATTAATATTCCCTTAACTATAATCAAGTAGGAGGTTGGGGGATATTAAGGAAGATGACTATGGTATTTTAGGAAAAATATGTTATATTTCTTGTAATAACTAATTTATCTAATTTTCTTAATCTCATCAAATTAATTAAATAAGTATTATATTAAGAACAAAAGGAGTATCCTAAATCACCTTGCTCGAAGACACTGCAAATAAATTGCTAACTCACTTAGACTCTTCGCACCACAATCACCCACTGGAATTGGATGGACTAATTAAGGTGTTTGAACAGAGGCTAGGGAAAATTGACTTGCGGGTATGGGAGCATTTTCTTCATAAACGCTCCTATACGTGCAATCCTATATCCCATATTTATAGTACTCACATTCTCTCCCATAGCTCTCTCTCCTTATGGAAAAGTTTATTGAAACTAATTAATTATATAACAAACATGGCGAAAGTGGAACAAAAGTATATATGTCAAAAAATGAAAAACAATTTCTAATTAAGTTCTGATTTGGGCGTGTTGAAAATGCTTGAATATATATCATTTGCTTCAGATTTATAATTCGAACCAAGATTTTTACATCAATTCCCAAAACACATCTGAAACTCAAAATCTAATTAATAAAAGCACTGGTGCTCGAAACATGAAACAGTAGTACTGTATCCAACACTCATTTTAACTCCGACAAGATACTTACAAACTTGATATAGCCTTATTGTGTCGTCTTGTTTTGGATCTTGTCGTACATCTTGCGCATCTCAGTGTCAATAATATGCTCCTTACTCATCAGAGACTAAGTTGCAAATCCAAACTGAAGCCTCGTTCGCCACCATCGCCGCCATTAAAGCCGCCGTATGCCGCCATAGATGATGATCGTGAAGGATCATGCAAACCTGCTGCAAAACCAGAATTCACACACACACCGAATTCCCCAGAATGATACACCGAAGGTGGTGGATTTTGTGCCACACTGTGCGGCCACGGAGACTGCCGTGGCGGAGGCGGAGGTGGCGATCCGGTGAGGGTATCAGGTGGAGGAAATATGATTGGGTTGTGATGATGAATATAAGTATGATGCGAAGCGGCAAAAGCAGTACGAGCAGCTTGCATTTGAGCTCGCTTCAGAAGCTGTCTTTCTTTCTTGTGTGCATTTTGATGGCCTCCCAGTGCTTGTGAATTGGCAAACTCACGACAACAATACTGGCACTCGTATTCCGGTGATCGTTGCCGGAGTTAAAGGCCTCATCAGATTCTGAACCTTTGTGAATGTTAATGCCAAAGAGCTTCAGAGACGACGTCGGAGTTGTATCGATCAGTGGCTTTTTAGTATGGTAATCAATATCAGCCATGATAGAGAGAGATTGGAGAGAGAAGATGAGAAACTAATTAGAACTTCGATCGATCGATCTTGGGATTTGAAACTGTGAAATTAAACAAAGTTATGTGATCGATCAAAGTGAATATGGTGGGCATGTGAGAGCTTGAAAAGTGGTGAAATAAGTGCAAGTTTTATAGAAGAGAAACCAGCTTAGTGCATGTTCAGAAACAGGAAAGCAAAATCATTTGTGGGACAGGAAGGAAAATTGTCATATTGGTAAAAAGCACAGAAGATAGAACACAAGTCATGGATCAGAGATCTCAGATAATGAATATCTATTGTATATGTTGTCGTATTTAAACAGATCTTGAACGTGTGAGCACAGAGAAAGTGACGTTGACAATAATTAATTATGTGTCATGCAAGTTAGTACATTACGTAATTCATTGATTATTTTATTTCGTCCGATAACCTATGGTTTTAAGATATCTAACCTCTATATTAAAATATGAGGAGAAATATAAAATGAATACAAATAAATAATGCTGCAAAAAAAAAAACCTCATTAAAATATGTGGAAAAAATTAAAATAATAATGTCTAAAAATCTATACTTTCCATAATTTAATAATACTATTGATAGCAATGCTTATTATTCGTAGTGAATAAGGCAACGTGTAATATTTCTTCACATTCTAAATATAAAACTCATTTTGTATTATAAAATACACTATAAAATGAGTATTACATATAAAATCAGAAAGTATTTAATAAGGCTATAATCATGCCCTTAATTGTTTTGGGAAAAAAAAAAAGTCAGGCCTTTGTAGTTTTTATTACCAAACACTTATAGTTTCACATCATTTTAATTGGGTCACTGAGTTTTTTCCCCCTTTAATCAGATCATTATATAGTTTTACTTGATTTTTAATAAGGTTCTTATAGTTTTTTTTTTTTTAATCTTGTCATTAACCACCTGAAGGTATGAGGACTTATTTAAAATCAAGCAAAACTATGCAAATAAAAAAAATACAAAAAGTTGATTAAAAAAGATCACAAGAACCTTAATTAAAAATCAGGTAAAAGCTTCATAACAATCTATGGATTAATTTATTAATGATGATTTGAACTAAATGTCGCCGTGATATTAGATCAGACTGTGGACAAGGGTTAGATTAACTAGAACTAACCCATGTGTGAAGTCCTTAGATGAATGAAAACACATGGAGTAAGGTTAAGCTTAATTCGAAGTCAGAGAGAGAGAAAGAGAGGTTTATAAAAGGATTATTGATAAGATGGTGAGGTTGCTATATCAGTTTAAAGCATGTCTGCGTGATTGACGTTAAGTTGGTCATTAATTATTTAGACAAAATCTTTTCGCATCCTACTAACTTCCATCACCTCATAAAGTTCAATGTATCTACACACACATTATATCATGTTTCCACATGCTTCCCACAATGATCTCTTCATGTATCAGACTCATAGCGGCTACCTAGCTAGTTGCTTGTTTCTAAGGTTCCTTTTGTTGTTTCAAGTTTCTGTCGGCTTTATATTTTATGTTTCTTCGATTACAATAAAATCCAGCAGTTATTATACATTTAATTAAAAGCCAAAACAAGTCCTATACAAGCATTCATCATTTGTAAGTATACTACTAGTATTATATGATGTTAAATTTAAATTTAGAATCACGATAAATTAAAGCATTGCACAGATGAAAGCTAATCTATATGTACGGTTTGGCAATCAAAATTTCGTACACCCTAATCTTATATATAGTACAAGAGAAATGGAAGAAATGGTTATATATAGTACAAGAGAAATGGAAGAAAGGGAAGAAAATTTTTTGATGAGTTTGATTTAAAAAATTAAAAAAATAAGATTATAAATTTTTAATTAAAAAAAATAAAAGGGCACTGAGAATCGCTTCAACTCTAATAGGGTGGCTGCTCCACCAGCCATCAACAATAGTAGTTCCAATCACTGGCAATGGTGTCTCTGGCTGCGATTGATGATGAATTGAATATTGACAATAGGGATAGAGTTCTACCACAGAAATAGGTTTTTTCTGTAAAAAGAAGGAACTTTTTGGTAATTGTGTGTTGTCATTTAATTTCACTTAAAAATATAAGTATTTAAATGACATTTCAATAATTTAGAGCAATCAACTTTTAATATTAGGCCTCCAAGTCCTTCTCCCTACAATTGGAAGTCACTGCCTTAGCCATAATAGGGCATGGGGCGTCGGTTGTGCCACCCATCAAACCCTTACTTCTTTTTGTATTCATCAACTAAAAGTTACGTGCTAAATGAATACAAATATTCGTTCTGAAATCATGTAGTAATCACATAAAACCCAAAAAAAAAAAATCATGAAGTCATGTGATTGTGTGTTTTTTTAAAAAAAATAAAATGTCATAAAATTGAAACTAAATTTCTGTAATGATGTGATACAATTATATATATATGCACTATTTTTTTTACATAATTTAAAGTATCCTTAAGTTACTTTGGATTTAAGACTAATTGCTATTAGGTCAGAAATATTAAGATTAAAGCATTCTCAATAAGTGTGTTTTCCTAGATTCAAATATATGTTTTTCTCTTTATGAGAGTGATGCCGCTTACTACCATTTTGGTCCTCTTTTACTTGTCATTTTGTTTTCCTTTGACATGAAAGGACAAACTAGAAATAAGCCATTCTATAACCCTGGCTTGAACCATTGTTCCCAAGCAACTAATGTGTAATGTTTAATTATTACAGTTGGACTCAACTTACTCCCCACTCTCATCAATCATAATGATAAAAAATTAGTAACTAACAATAATATTCCCTCATAGAAGTCATTGACAATGTATAATGATCATCACTTTTAATTCCATTTTAAAAATTCAAATATATTTTGTGGGTTTCTCAACATAAAGTCACTTTGGGCTGTCGGTTTTGCTTTGTCCAATTATCTACCACACATCCAATTTCATGAAAGTTTTCAGTTTTTCACAAAATTTGGACAGACAATGATAGAAATTAGTCAACATATGCTAAAATATACCTTAGTATAACTTATAAGTGGGACCCTCAAATAAATATTATGTTTAACTATGTCATAATAATTTCCTTTCTAAGCATGGAATTATCAGCCTAAGGGTCCAATTAATTAAGTGTAGGACCCTATGTCTCAATTCACTTGGATATCCGATGTGAAAATTTGAGTAAAAAACGAGCGTTAGGTGAGATATCATTGTTCCAAAGCACTTGGCAATGATGGTGCACACGTTTAAATATAATAGCCATTTCATTTATTGGAAAATTTTCATTATTTTTCAATAAATTTTTCATCATATTAGACTGTGTTCTAATGACTTACTATTATTTATTATTCCCTATCCAAATTCTAGTTATAAGTACATATTAACAGCTTATGTAAATTAAGAAATCTAGTTAAAATTAATTTTTATTAGAAAATGTCAAAATTATCCTCAATAAAATTCATTAGTTAAAAGAGTTTGATTAATTACTTAGAAAGTTTTATAATTTACCAGAGATATTAGATAAAAAATTATTACTTTGAGTAAAACATTATATTAAGAGGCATGTTAGAAATCCTTATAATAAATATCGGGTGGAGTAATTAATTCACGATATGACAGTAATTAAATTAAACCACTACTAAGATGTAGTCAAGGATAATTTTAATAACATGTACTACCTCCTATCCTATTTATAAGACCTCATTTGTGGACTACAAATGAGGTCTTATAATTAAGATCAAAGGTAGTATTAAGATATATATATATATATATATATGGATGGTCACTAATGCTAAATCATCCTCACAATATTTCATTTTCACTACTATAAAAAACAGTTTTAGCAACATCTTTTTACGGTGTTTAACACAACATATACTGTAAAAAAAAGCAGTAGCTCTTTTGTAATTATATAGTGGTAAAAAATTACTTTTTATGGTAGTTATCTAAATACTATAGATAAGGTGGATTGAGATTTTATATTTAAGATTAAATCAAATCTTCAACTAGTTCTTTATAAAGGGCTGAAAGTAGTATTATAGAGTGAAACATACTCCCTCCATCCCTTATTATAAGAAACAACTACCAAAATCATATGGATCAAACTATTAGTCAAATTTAGTTAAAAGCAATAAATGTGTAAGATATATACATCTTCTTCTAATTATTCCCTTGTTTGTAAAAAAAGTATATGAGAGATAATGAGTAAAAATTTATTTCAGAGAGATAATAAGTGAATATTTAATAAGGGTAAAAGTGACAAGACCATTTTAAAATTAGAGTTAATATAATTTTTGATCCATCAAGTTTGCCTTCGTTTCGGTTTCAATCACTCAAGCTTGAAATCATAGGTTTTGATCCTTCAAAGAGTAAAATGGTCTAAGTTTTTATTGGATTATAAGGACAAATATTTTAAATGAAAAGAAACTTGAGGGACCAAAACCTATTATTTGAAATTTGAAGGACCAAAACTAAAATGAGGGTAAACTTAAAAAAAAAAAAAATCAAAGTTTGTATTAACCTTAAAATCTTAGACAAAGACAATTTGTTTCTTATACTCCGAAAAAAATTGTTTCTTATTTTAAAAAAAAAAGGGGGATAATATCAGATGTTTATGCTGTGAACTACTTTGTACATAAATCAAGGCATTTAATTTCGGAAACAATAAGGTTGAAAAGTAGTTGTACTAACTTAGTGAATCATATAACAAGTTGCTAATTTATAGTATATATATTTTGAATTTTTATTTACTTTTGATCGTCGAGAAATCTTTAGTCAAATCATGTGTGATGATCACCTAACCAATTGCCTGCCAGTTTACTTTTATCTTTTTGCCATCGTCGAAGTTTAATTTAAAGCTTTGGCGGGAAAAAAAAAGAAAAAGAATTACAATGAGATCCCAGACAAAGAAAATAATTGAAAAACAAATCCTATAGGTTGTTATTCTCACTAGAGGACTTGTCATTATAGGCTGTTGAAATTGTTATTAGGACTTTTTCATAATTATTTCTCTTTTGTAGGACTTGATTGTAATTCCCAAAAAAAAAAGCAGGCACTATAATTTGATTCCTTTTTTGGGTAAGAGCTCCAGTTTCTTCAGAAAAAGGTCTGCCCAATGCGCAGCCACTGGGCCCATAAGCCTTTTTCCTAGATGGGGTTATGTTCTTGAAGCCCCCCATCCATGATATACTTATGCCCAAGCCCGTGTGTTTTTCTTTAAACGCACACACAATGACCCAAATTAAAATATTACATGGTCCAGAATTTAGGGTTTTTTTTCCCTAAAAAAGGGACATCAAAATTTTTAGTCCCTCAAATTTGTTTCAATTATCAATTTGATTAATGCAATTTAATATTTATCGAATTTCATAACCATGCAAGATTAGTCCTTATGTAACATATTGATGAAAATTAAATTTCATGAACCAAATTATGGAGTACTAAATTACAAAATATTTTGTTGAATTTATGAATTATAAAAAGGACCGAAGGAGTAGTGGTGCATCTGAGAAACTAAAGTGAAATAAAGGACGAGAGCCAACGTAGCATAACACATACCTTGACATTTCTATATCATGACACTATATATGTACAAGCATATGGTTTAAGAGTTCAAATAAAAATTAAACCACAAAAGTTACAATCTCATGACATAACATAACAGAGAACAAAAGACGACGACAATAAATGAAGTGATTAAGATCATCTTCTCTAGCCAACTTGAGCCAGAGCGAGCAAAACATGAAACTAAGAGGACCCATCTTGATATGATTTAGTTGATTAGGGTTCAGTGAAGGGAATCTTCTATGGCAGTGGGCGGAACCTGAAGTTAACTTCCCTTAATTGTCGCTTTGGGGTTACTCTAAAAATTAACCGAATTACTGTAATATAGTGCACAATCCGGGTCGTATTCACTTTGAGGAGCCGAAAATGAAATTGAATCCTAATAAATAAATGCAAATAACCTAAACTATAAAAAGGATTTTTTGATTTTGAAAGATTGCTAACTAAATGCCTTGAATTAAATTGAAATTAAAATACTTTTTTTTTGTTATTTTCTTTATATAAAAGATGATTGAAATAACTGAAGATGAAAGAAATGAAAATGAGACACACAAATAACATTGATGATAATCAATCCTCCAATTCAACAACGCAGGCAATCATCACTCTAAAAGATGTGGGAGTTAAAAACAATGAATTAAGAATTATGATTAAGCTTTTAATCCAACAACCGAGCCACCTCGAGTTGCCACAAAATATTTTCCTAAAATCCCAATTTACTAACTGCAACCAGAATAGTAAAATGGGATTAAGGATGCTAGAAACCAATGCTTAATTAGAACTCTTAAATCCAAAATAACAGAATTAAAGCTAGCAAGAGACAATATGATCCAAAATTCTAAGCCACCTTAGAAAATCACAATATATTAACTCCAAAATCATTACAAATGTCATAACCATAACATTGTAATTAAAATCAAAGTTATAAACATCCCAATGTCAAATGCTAGGCAATAATTCAGTCACAATAATCTCCAAATATAATCAGATTAAGCAATACAATTATCTCAATAATCAGAAAAACTATCCTAAGACCTAGGAATTGTTAAACAATTATTGAGTAAGAAATTAAAGCAACTGAAACTCCCCTTTGATGATCCAAGCTCCTGTCATTATTGTTGAATTAGAGGATTATTCAGCTCTAGCCACGCATAATTTCAGAATCTACTTCAATAAGTTTCCTCATACGGTCGGCCATGGCAGTGAAGAAGACGGTGGTGATGAAGGGTGCTGTCACTCTCTTTCACTCGCAGGTCCCTGTGCGCCGTCCGTGCTCGTCCAGCGCGTCTCGCCTCACGTCGCCCAGCTCTGTTTTCACGCCGCTTGCGTCCTCTCCTGTTCGTGCTTCACAAGTCTTGACTGGTCCTCTTTATTTTTCTTTTTCACCGCCGCCCCAGCTCGTGCCTTCTTCCCCCGCGTCTTGTGGAGATGAAGAATTATAGTATATTAGGTTGGGGGGCAAAACGTTGCGTTTTGCTCCCCCTTTTATTATTATATATATTTTTAATTTATTTTTTTTATCTTTTTTTTTTATTTTAATTTTCATTTCAAAATCTTCCAAAAACCTGCAAGCAAAAATTCAAAGATAAGGTAGCATTAATTGTCCTAAAAAAATCAATTAATCACAATTAAACCAAAATATGACAACTTTGCCCCTATAAAATAATAATTCAAAATAAAATATATTAAATCAATTAAAGCTAAAAAGACTAATTAAGTTGACAAAACCCATATAAAAGATATCAAAATATATAAAAATAATTGAGTTTGTCAGAACCCTAGTTCAAGACTCGCCTGCCATATTTTCTCAACATTGAACATCACTTCTCCGCACTCATTTACGCCCCAACCCTTCAAGCCATGCAGTATTCCAGCAATACGCCTTGCACTCATCACCCTTCTTAGTAACCAGTTCTGTCATATGTATAATGAAACTTATTAATTTACTTCTTCCTTAGAAATCAAAAACAGTTGTGTGTGTGTGTGTCTCTCTCTCTGTCTATATATATATATATATATATATATATAAATCACTGACCTCACACGAGTGTAAATTCTGAAAAGAAGAGGGAGTTATCATAGCAGGCTTGGTGAGATAAAAACAGTCTTTGCGCAACTTCTTTGAAGGGAATTGAGTCAATGGTATGAACAACGATCCTTTTGGTGCCTTCATTTGTTGATCCGCCTTCCATTTCTCACCTACTAACCATATCTGAATCAATTTGTGACATAATATTGTGCTAATGTTAGACTACTGCATCAATAATTGAGGAGTATGATGATGTTAGGTTAAAAAATGAGTACATTTAATTACCTTTGCAGTGTCCAATGTCGAATGAACCAAATTCTTTCTCAACTCAGGTCTTCTTATCCTTAATTGATGATTCTCAAAGCTGTCTGTGCACGTCGTTATTACCTGCAGGAAAGAACTGAGTAATTTCAGATTCTGATTATATGACATATATCAAGTTCAGATTTAGCTAAGATGAGTGGATTGTTGCTTCCAATATATACCTCTGATCTTTAATATAATAGTTAATTGATTTTAAACTTGTTTCTAAATATAAGACCCCAATCTATTTTATCTCATATTTATTCATTTTTTTATCCAAGGTAGTCCTTGTAGTAATTGTACACTTGCACATGTTAAAAGTTTTGTCAAATGATAGTTCTAGTTAATATACATGATTAGTAAGGATATTTTAAAAAAGATAACACTTATTTATTACAAATAATTAACTTAACAACTTCTTTAATTTACTCAAATTAGCCAACTAGCTCTTATATTAAGGATTGGAGGTAGTAGTAAATTATTATTTAATCTTTTCCTCAAATCAACAATGCTCATTAAAATAAAGTTAGATAATCATATAAGTAAAATTGAACATACCTTGATATTTCTTTGACATAAAGCAGTTGCAATAGCATGAGAAACCTTGGTAAAAGAACCACAAAGAACCACTTGACTTGTTTGTTTTGGAATGCTATTAAGAACTACAGCAACCACTAAGCTACTTCCATCCACAATCTTCACCTTTAGGTGTGGGTACCTTTGTATGTAAATCTCTCCACATTTGTTAAGCTCCTCTCCCTTTACATCCACACATATTCAAGTCATTCATTAGAGTGAGAGTATACTCAATTAATTAAGCTTTAAATAGATTTTTTAAAAAAAATTGAAACTTGCCTGATTTAGAAGACCAAGACTCAAGACCTTAACTCCACTCAACTCTGCGTCCAGTATCGCTTCTTTTATCAGTTGATTCAATGTTTCTCTTTGACTCTTGGATATATACTATAAAAGGATTTTTAATTAATTAAATAATCAAATGACTGGCTTTACTTTTTTTTCCTAAGAAAATGAACTGGATAATTAAATGATTAATAATAGTAAAATCCATACCTGTACAAAGAATTAATCTTGGAATAACCCATGATTGCATGGTGAGATTTGGAATGTATTGCTCTCCAGAACAAACGTCCGGCCATAAAAGCAAGTCATGATATAAGACCAAAGAGTGAAAGGCCACATCAAGAAGAAGTACCATTTTGAAGGTTTGGAGGCTAAAGAAGCAAAACCTAAACGAAGATGGTAGATGGAATCTGGAGTTGTGAGGTGTGTTAGGTGCACAAACATGTGGCGCGGTTTCTGTTCGCTTCAATGATGTTTCATATGTTGTCTCTGTGGATTTGTCCACAGTTTCATAAATGTAGTCATATATTGGCATGAAAAGATTGTAATTGGACCGAAATTGAGTGTGATGCAGAGAGTGGAACCTATTGATCACACAAATAAAGAATCAAATCAGCTGAGGATCAATTAACTAAATTACTGTTAATTATATTCTTCTACTGTGAAATATACTGCACATGACTTTGTGAGTGATTTTCATAATATCTTTTATAGAAGAATATTCATGACATTTCACGAGATGAAAGTTAGGAATCCAAAAGTAATATAAGAAATAAAGGATGGAATTAAATCAAGATTAAAATTATTGCAGAAAGATTAATATTTCCACTGGAAATTGATATTGGTATTCGAATGAGTTAGAGAAGAAGTTGATAATGATGGAGTAAGGTTGAATAATAAGGAGCAAGGGTCAAAGTTGCCCTGGGAATGGAGAGGCATGAATCTTTCTCTATGTCGTGGTTTGAACTGTCACGTGTGTTTGTTGTATTGGATGTGTGTATTATAAGAAATAATTAATACATCGAGAAATAAAAAAGAATGAGATTATCAATTCAAAACTATTAAATTAAACTTTATATTTAGCCATTTAGGCGTATGCAATTCCATGAACATGGGGCCTTTAATAAAGTTTTTTTTTGTTTTTGTTAATACAAGTCCGAATAAAGAGTTCAATCCCAAGATATCAACTTAATTGGAGAAACTCTTGAATCATAAATCCCATCACTTAATATTTTTAATTAAAAAAGCAAGTACTAATAACATGATATTATAAGTGAGATGTATAACCCACGACTTTTACTTAAACGAAGTTTTTATAGCATTACCCTACAATGAAATGACATGATAGGGTTTCGATTCATTATCAAAGCAAAGTGGTTGGAAATTAAATTAGTATGCACTTGTAATGCAAATAACCACTACTACGTGTATGTAAGGCTATCGAGAAGCAGACTGCAGACCTAACTTGCTTTTAATGTTTTGAGAGCCAATTATATTACATCTGCAATATATTCATATATATATATATATATATATATATGAGAGAATATGAGGGAGGGGATTCCTTGATTTTATTATAAATCACCTTTGATCATCTCACACAAACTAAAGAAAGGTAAATAAGTCATTAGTTTCGTTTGAAAGTGAGATAAATTTTTAAATTACCAATATTTAAAATCACGAAGTGCATCCAAATTAATGATTCATGGTGGAAAATATTGCATGAGCTTTAAATATGGCAGGGTGATTTTTAAAAAAAAGAAAAAGAAAAAGCATCATTATTTCCTACTTAATGACATCCAATCCTTCTAGAAAGTGCCCTTAAAATAAAGATTGAAAAGTCTAATTACTTATATTTATTATTTTATTTATCAAAGTATATGTCAGTTTTAAAGGATTGTTGCGTTATTTTCTTTAGAATAATTTTTTCCAATTAAATATTCTCTGTGCTCCCAAAAGAAATATATACATCCTCATGATGCACATCTTGTCTAGCAGAAGACGTACGTTTTATGATTTACATGTTAAGTTTTAATATAAATAATCAATGTTTTAAAAGTAATTATTTTCATGTTGTGAAGGAACCTACGCACATGATTAGGTATCTTATTAATTTAATTTATGAGAGGAACGAAAACGTTGTCTATGATATGAGACATATTGTAGTAATAATGTTATAAAGACATATGTTCAATATCTCAAGGATAAACATCCCCCACTCTTAGCTTGCTGCTCTTCAACTATTAAATAATTGGGGATTCAAAATTGTTAGGTTTTGATGAGCATGAAAAATAATAATTACGATTATTTTATATGTAAAGATTCCAATATATAAGATCTTGCATTAAGAGTAGTAAAAACATGTTTTCAATATATATATACACACATATATAGGGGTATGCATAGTCCACACTAGACTGGGTTAATCATCAACCTGAGGTCTGGTCTAGATAAGACCTCAGGCTAAAAAAAAACAAATCATGGTCTGGTGTAGTCTAGTTCCAACCCGAGATCATATTAGACCAAACTTGATCTATTGAACAACCTGGGATGGTTCCAGGTAATCTAAGACCTCAATTTATATCAAATTGCAAGAACAATTATTGTAGAGAGAGAGAGAGAGTAAAGGAACTTACGAGGGGGCGTACATGATATACTTTAAGAAAGGGAAGAAGGAGAAGAGAGAGTTAGGGATGAGCTCCAAGTTGCAGTGACCCAAGTTGTTCATGAAGTCAATGTATGCAAGATAACCTGCAAATGATACTATGGATGCCGTCCTTGTTATCACCGTCGTATACAACGGGATTGCGAATAACATAAAGTATGCTATGTGCTCTGCAAATGGGTGTATCACAGCTGTCCGACCAACAAAAAAAAAATCATATTTATGAGTCTTAATAACTGATATACATACAAATAAACATACACACACTTATAGAATTGATGAGAATGAAATAGATGTAGAGAGAAAGTAAAGATGATGATGAGAGACGAAAACATGTGTGCATACAAGTGATGGGCTCAGTGATTATGGAGGAATGGTGATGAGAATGGTAACAAGAGTAGAGAAAATGGTGATGAAGAGCTCTATGCAACCAGTAATACAGAAACTCCACAGGTCCTGCATGTAGAATTGCTGTGATAATCACTCCATCTGCTCTCCAGAATGGCAGATTAGAACCCTCTGGTACTAACATATACCCAATGTAAAACACAAAGTGCGTTTAACACTATTTGGTCATCCCTGCAAAAATCAATTAACACAAGAAGAATTATGGATAAACTTGGCTTATTCAGGTACAATAACTTCCATTTAAGCCTATGTGATTGTAGAAGATGCCTACAAAAAGTTAACCTTCATTTAAAGTATTACATGATTTAATCCGAATTTGTTAAAGTTTAATATGACTATACAAATCAGGCGCGCAGAAACCTCAAAGCATTTCGTACCATTCAATGTGAGAATTTAGATGTTTTACATTATCATGTCTTTTTTGATGGCCTTGTAGTCTAGTGGCATAAGAGCTCTGAGTAGGAGGTTGCAAGTTGGTCTTATTTGTAACCTCAAACCATTAGCACCTATCTCTTTAATTTAAAAAATAAAAAAGAAGCAATAAGTTCCACCCAAAAGAATTAAATACAAAAAATCTCTTGAAATCATTAAATTAATCTGAAGTCTAAAAAGTCCACATTGTAAAAGATTCATTTGTTTAATTATCAAATTGCTCTTTTTTAAAAAAAAAAAAATATATTAACAACTGAAAGTGCAGTTGTTAACAATTTAAGGTATAATTATCAACAATTATCATGAAAGATATTGACAACTCATGCTTTTTTTTTTGTGATACGCTGAAAAATGTGTTGTTAATATCTGTTGCGATAATTGTTAATTGTTACACCTTAAGTTGTTAATGACTGTTCTTTCAGTTGTTAATACATACTTTAAAAAAAAAAAAACAATTTGTAATTAAACAAATAAAATATCTTACAACGAGGTTCCTTGGGATTGCAAAATAATTTGATAATTTTAAGAGACTTTTTTCTATTTAATTCTCTTGGGTGGGACTTATTTCAATTTTCCTTTTAAAAAAATATTATCCTAGCTGTCTTGGTGTGAAAAGGGTGGAGGCCTATATAATGACATGATTTTCAGATAGGAATATAATAATGCCAAGCTAATTATTTATACATTTATTTCCTCTCAGGTAATTAAAAGACACAGTCGAATAAGCTTTCGTGTTGCTTAAGGCTCTCATGGGAGCATGGGACACTAACTTAATTCGAGGTTTGGCAGAAATGAACATAAAGCAGAGATCAGGAGACACACACTTAAAGCCGACGGCTCCATGGTGTATATAATGACGTGGACCCTATGGGTTCATAATCATGGATGGCTCAGCAATGAGTTATAGAGACCTTCATTAATTAATTACCAAATCATAAGAAGAATGAGAAAACAAAAATACATAGAACATGCAAGACTCACACTCCAAGAGATATTGTTAAAATAACTGTGTGAGTATGAGGGCGGGAAATTCACATATAATACTAAAAAATTACAAAATTACGGACAGAATTTCATTGTCAAATTAGTTTAACGATAAAATTTTCATCACCAATCAATTAGTGACATTAATTAAAAAATTTCGTTGCTAATTCATTATTTGTTTTAGTAGAATTAGAGATCATGCAAAAAAAAAATACATAGATTAAAAGAAAAAAGAACTGTAATCCATCACAACTATTTTAAATTGGGTTCTACTCAGCATTTTTTTAATTATATCAAATTAATGTTTTGGAGCTAAGTATCGTTTCCATTTAAGAAAAGCTCAAATTTTTTATAATGCACGAACTTTCATTAGACCCCACGAAATTTATCATTCAGTAACAGATGGGTTCAGGAGTAGTAATTAAGAGTCCATTCAAATGTCTTTCATGAAGAACTCAAAAGCCACTCGTCCGATCCTATTTATAAGCTTTAAATTTAGAAAGAAATGCGGTTCATTTTATAAACTTCAACTTGAGTTTGTCTTATCAATATTGCCCTTAATTATTTCTCTCTATCACATTTCCTTACACATTCTCTTTCATCCTTTTTCTCATTTATTATAAGGATATATTTTGAAATAAAAATATTTCTAATTATTTATTATTTTTAACTAAAGTTAACTAATTGTTTTTCATCCGTAACCTATTTAGTGAGCTACAAATTAAAGCAACAAAAACACACAGATATGATAGGTCCTTATGGTTAACTGTACGTTTTTAATAAGTGATCAAAACCCAAGCAACGAGAGATTATATATATATAAGAAGAAGAAGAAGAAGATGATTGGTTAATTACCAGTTGGTTTCTCTATCAACTTGTTCGAAATCGAGGCTCTTGTCAAGGATTCTGTTTTTGCCTTTGGCAGTTTGATAACGAGAAAAAGAAACCAAATCTGATCATGAAGCATCCTCACCAACATATATGGAAATATCAGAAAGTATCCAACGTCCCCTCTCATTTCCCTCCTTCATTATCATTTTGTAACTGCTGTGTGCCACCCACGGTGCCAACAGCAGCCACTTCCATCATATTAAAAAAACCATGAAATTAAGCATACATGTCAGCCAAACATTTTGCATGGAAATGAATAACATAATACCAGGAAACCTTGAACAAACACACACACACACAATGAAATAACGTAAGAAACCTTAAAGTCTCCAAGAGGCTTCCATGGCCAGTTGGTCAGAATGCCTGGTTTTCGTCGCCATTTTTGGA
>NW_021635771.1:0-69302 GCF_004799145.2 Neltuma alba
TTTGCTAATCATGTTTACTAAATATAAAACTACCATGTTGATGAAATATGTAACATATGCACCTACTACAAGAACTACTTTAGAAAAAAAAAGATAAATATGAAAGACAAAATAGATTGAGATTTTATATTTAGAACCAAATTAAAAATCAAATTAACTCTACATTAAGGATCGCAGGTAGTATATATATAGTGTCCTTCCTTTACTCATTGCCATCTCTTTGATCCCTAAGATAGTGTAACTAGGGGATTAGATGAATTATAAATATAAGATCTCAATTCACTTTTAGTCTATTATCTATTTTAGGAACATATAACACTATGAAAAAAAAAAGACTTCAGGTGACGACTTTTGGCGTCGACAAAAGAAGTCACCGCAGCCACTAAAAGTCCACTTTCTGCGATGACTTTAGTAGCGACTTTCTAATGTCACCGATGAAAGTATAATATAATAATATATATATTTTATTTTACAATAATAATAAACAAATTCAATCTAGCTCAACGATAAGAAAATTGGACACGAAAAGAGGTGGTCACAAGTTCAAACCTTGAAGAAGACACATTTAACATGAAAATATTTAGGCAATGACGTGGCAGGGAAGGGTGACATGGCATGAGAGTGGTGATGTGGCAACGGCATGAAGGTGGCTGATGATGACGTGGCGTCTGGTCGGTGATGATGTGGCGACCGACAGTGATGAGGTGGAGGTGGCCAGTGATGACGTGGCGTCAGTGATGATGACATGGCATCATTAAAGCCAATTTTACTTAGGCATTACTTTTAGCGTCACTTTTGGCGGCAACAGGCCAAAAGTTCTTTTAGTGGCGACAATAAGGTCGCAGCTGAAAGTAGCTTTCAGTGATGACAAATGTTCCTGTTGAAACTTCTAAAAGTCGCCGCTGAAGGTGTCTTTTAGGGGTGAATTTTTTGTCGTCGCTGAAAGTTTTCAACCACGGTCACTACGGCAACGACTTTTCAAGTCGCGCTAAAAACTTTCAAAGGCGACTTTTATACTTTCATCTGTGACTTTTTGTCACATCTGAAAGTCAATTTTTTTGTAGTGATATCGGGGTCATATTTGTTATGATTAACTAGTTCATCTAATTTTTTTAATCTACCCAAGTCAATTAAACATGTTTTATATGAAAGGATTATTAATTGTGATAAGTGATGAGCACAGGATGTTAAAAACGGAGACTGGTGGATGCAATACGGAGAAGATAAAGTGATGGGATATTGGCCTTCCTCTTTGTTCTCTTAACTCTCTTACAACGCAACGACGGTAGAGTGGGGAGGCGAAGTAATAAACACAAACTCGAATGGACAAAACACAACAACCCAAATGGGAAGTGGGCATTTCGCAGGAGAAGGTTATGGAAAAGCAAACTTTTTTGCCAACATTAAGATTGCCGATCACAAAGACCAAATGGTTCCTCCTAATACTCATCTCTTCACCAGCATTGATCGTCCCAATTGCTACGATATCCAGCCTGACCATTCTGATGATCCTAATTGGGGCGCCTTCTTCTTCTTTGGAGGTCCTGCCAGAAACCCTAATTGCCCGTGATCCTTTCACTTCAATGCTCCACCAGAGATATTTACACTTCTGTGTGATGTTATCGTGTTGTGTAACCTTAGTAGTAGCCAGTCAAGATAATGATTTTAAATAATTAGCAATATATTCCCTCCACTAAGGGACAAATAACTCCCTCGTTATGGCCGGGTTTTTTGGGTCCAATAGCTCTAATAACCTTCTTTAAGTTTTTATTGAGTATGGAGTTGTGACTTGACCCTTTATACATTGGCTGCGTGCGTGGGTTTCTTTCTTTGGATAAAAGAATAAAACCAAAAAAGAGAGAGAATACATCGTTAAAATTAAGAAAATTGATTTTTTAACGTGTCACAAATTGTTTTCTTAAAAAATAACACTTGTTTCTATCAGATTTTGCTCCTTGAATTATTTTTTTCCATCTATCAGCATTTGATCCCAAATGTTAATGTAGAAGGAAGTCATATTCACTTGTTATGGGATACCAATATTTCTTTCAATAATTTGTATTAAAATAACTCTCTCAAGTCATATTCACCATATTATCAGTAGAATAAATTCAAATAGTGGGGTAAAAACATCCAACATAACATAGGCAAAGTTGTCATAATGGCGAGTCAACTCGTTTGACTTGGACTTTATGTGATACTTTTCTACTCCTTAATATATAACCTAATTATTAAGTTAATTTTAGTCTTAAATGTAATACCTATTTTTTATATTTATCAAATTTTTTTAAGTTACAGCTATTAATATTCCCTTAACTATAATCAAGTAGGAGGTTGGGGGATATTAAGGAAGATGACTATGGTATTTTAGGAAAAATATGTTATATTTCTTGTAATAACTAATTTATCTAATTTTCTTAATCTCATCAAATTAATTAAATAAGTATTATATTAAGAACAAAAGGAGTATCCTAAATCACCTTGCTCGAAGACACTGCAAATAAATTGCTAACTCACTTAGACTCTTCGCACCACAATCACCCACTGGAATTGGATGGACTAATTAAGGTGTTTGAACAGAGGCTAGGGAAAATTGACTTGCGGGTATGGGAGCATTTTCTTCATAAACGCTCCTATACGTGCAATCCTATATCCCATATTTATAGTACTCACATTCTCTCCCATAGCTCTCTCTCCTTATGGAAAAGTTTATTGAAACTAATTAATTATATAACAAACATGGCGAAAGTGGAACAAAAGTATATATGTCAAAAAATGAAAAACAATTTCTAATTAAGTTCTGATTTGGGCGTGTTGAAAATGCTTGAATATATATCATTTGCTTCAGATTTATAATTCGAACCAAGATTTTTACATCAATTCCCAAAACACATCTGAAACTCAAAATCTAATTAATAAAAGCACTGGTGCTCGAAACATGAAACAGTAGTACTGTATCCAACACTCATTTTAACTCCGACAAGATACTTACAAACTTGATATAGCCTTATTGTGTCGTCTTGTTTTGGATCTTGTCGTACATCTTGCGCATCTCAGTGTCAATAATATGCTCCTTACTCATCAGAGACTAAGTTGCAAATCCAAACTGAAGCCTCGTTCGCCACCATCGCCGCCATTAAAGCCGCCGTATGCCGCCATAGATGATGATCGTGAAGGATCATGCAAACCTGCTGCAAAACCAGAATTCACACACACACCGAATTCCCCAGAATGATACACCGAAGGTGGTGGATTTTGTGCCACACTGTGCGGCCACGGAGACTGCCGTGGCGGAGGCGGAGGTGGCGATCCGGTGAGGGTATCAGGTGGAGGAAATATGATTGGGTTGTGATGATGAATATAAGTATGATGCGAAGCGGCAAAAGCAGTACGAGCAGCTTGCATTTGAGCTCGCTTCAGAAGCTGTCTTTCTTTCTTGTGTGCATTTTGATGGCCTCCCAGTGCTTGTGAATTGGCAAACTCACGACAACAATACTGGCACTCGTATTTCCGGTGATCGTTGCCGGAGTTAAAGGCCTCATCAGATTCTGAACCTTTGTGAATGTTAATGCCAAAGAGCTTCAGAGACGACGTCGGAGTTGTATCGATCAGTGGCTTTTTAGTATGGTAATCAATATCAGCCATGATAGAGAGAGATTGGAGAGAGAAGATGAGAAACTAATTAGAACTTCGATCGATCGATCTTGGGATTTGAAACTGTGAAATTAAACAAAGTTATGTGATCGATCAAAGTGAATATGGTGGGCATGTGAGAGCTTGAAAAGTGGTGAAATAAGTGCAAGTTTTATAGAAGAGAAACCAGCTTAGTGCATGTTCAGAAACAGGAAAGCAAAATCATTTGTGGGACAGGAAGGAAAATTGTCATATTGGTAAAAAGCACAGAAGATAGAACACAAGTCATGGATCAGAGATCTCAGATAATGAATATCTATTGTATATGTTGTCGTATTTAAACAGATCTTGAACGTGTGAGCACAGAGAAAGTGACGTTGACAATAATTAATTATGTGTCATGCAAGTTAGTACATTACGTAATTCATTGATTATTTTATTTCGTCCGATAACCTATGGTTTTAAGATATCTAACCTCTATATTAAAATATGAGGAGAAATATAAAATGAATACAAATAAATAATGCTGCAAAAAAAAAAACCTCATTAAAATATGTGGAAAAAATTAAAATAATAATGTCTAAAAATCTATACTTTCCATAATTTAATAATACTATTGATAGCAATGCTTATTATTCGTAGTGAATAAGGCAACGTGTAATATTTCTTCACATTCTAAATATAAAACTCATTTTGTATTATAAAATACACTATAAAATGAGTATTACATATAAAATCAGAAAGTATTTAATAAGGCTATAATCATGCCCTTAATTGTTTTGGGAAAAAAAAAAAGTCAGGCCTTTGTAGTTTTTATTACCAAACACTTATAGTTTCACATCATTTTAATTGGGTCACTGAGTTTTTTCCCCCTTTAATCAGATCATTATATAGTTTTACTTGATTTTTAATAAGGTTCTTATAGTTTTTTTTTTTTTTAATCTTGTCATTAACCACCTGAAGGTATGAGGACTTATTTAAAATCAAGCAAAACTATGCAAATAAAAAAAATACAAAAAGTTGATTAAAAAAGATCACAAGAACCTTAATTAAAAATCAGGTAAAAGCTTCATAACAATCTATGGATTAATTTATTAATGATGATTTGAACTAAATGTCGCCGTGATATTAGATCAGACTGTGGACAAGGGTTAGATTAACTAGAACTAACCCATGTGTGAAGTCCTTAGATGAATGAAAACACATGGAGTAAGGTTAAGCTTAATTCGAAGTCAGAGAGAGAGAAAGAGAGGTTTATAAAAGGATTATTGATAAGATGGTGAGGTTGCTATATCAGTTTAAAGCATGTCTGCGTGATTGACGTTAAGTTGGTCATTAATTATTTAGACAAAATCTTTTCGCATCCTACTAACTTCCATCACCTCATAAAGTTCAATGTATCTACACACACATTATATCATGTTTCCACATGCTTCCCACAATGATCTCTTCATGTATCAGACTCATAGCGGCTACCTAGCTAGTTGCTTGTTTCTAAGGTTCCTTTTGTTGTTTCAAGTTTCTGTCGGCTTTATATTTTATGTTTCTTCGATTACAATAAAATCCAGCAGTTATTATACATTTAATTAAAAGCCAAAACAAGTCCTATACAAGCATTCATCATTTGTAAGTATACTACTAGTATTATATGATGTTAAATTTAAATTTAGAATCACGATAAATTAAAGCATTGCACAGATGAAAGCTAATCTATATGTACGGTTTGGCAATCAAAATTTCGTACACCCTAATCTTATATATAGTACAAGAGAAATGGAAGAAATGGTTATATATAGTACAAGAGAAATGGAAGAAGGGAAGAAAATTTTTTGATGAGTTTGATTTAAAAAATTAAAAAAATAAGATTATAAATTTTTAATTAAAAAAAATAAAAGGGCACTGAGAATCGCTTCAACTCTAATAGGGTGGCTGCTCCACCAGCCATCAACAATAGTAGTTCCAATCACTGGCAATGGTGTCTCTGGCTGCGATTGATGATGAATTGAATATTGACAATAGGGATAGAGTTCTACCACAGAAATAGGTTTTTTCTGTAAAAAGAAGGAACTTTTTGGTAATTGTGTGTTGTCATTTAATTTCACTTAAAAATATAAGTATTTAAATGACATTTCAATAATTTAGAGCAATCAACTTTTAATATTAGGCCTCCAAGTCCTTCTCCCTACAATTGGAAGTCACTGCCTTAGCCATAATAGGGCATGGGGCGTCGGTTGTGCCACCCATCAAACCCTTACTTCTTTTTGTATTCATCAACTAAAAGTTACGTGCTAAATGAATACAAATATTCGTTCTGAAATCATGTAGTAATCACATAAAACCCAAAAAAAAAAATCATGAAGTCATGTGATTGTGTGTTTTTTTTAAAAAAATAAAATGTCATAAAATTGAAACTAAATTTCTGTAATGATGTGATACAATTATATATATATGCACTATTTTTTTTACATAATTTAAAGTATCCTTAAGTTACTTTGGATTTAAGACTAATTGCTATTAGGTCAGAAATATTAAGATTAAAGCATTCTCAATAAGTGTGTTTTCCTAGATTCAAATATATGTTTTTCTCTTTATGAGAGTGATGCCGCTTACTACCATTTTGGTCCTCTTTTACTTGTCATTTTGTTTTCCTTTGACATGAAAGGACAAACTAGAAATAAGCCATTCTATAACCCTGGCTTGAACCATTGTTCCCAAGCAACTAATGTGTAATGTTTAATTATTACAGTTGGACTCAACTTACTCCCCACTCTCATCAATCATAATGATAAAAAATTAGTAACTAACAATAATATTCCCTCATAGAAGTCATTGACAATGTATAATGATCATCACTTTTAATTCCATTTTAAAAATTCAAATATATTTTGTGGGTTTCTCAACATAAAGTCACTTTGGGCTGTCGGTTTTGCTTTGTCCAATTATCTACCACACATCCAATTTCATGAAAGTTTTCAGTTTTTCACAAAATTTGGACAGACAATGATAGAAATTAGTCAACATATGCTAAAATATACCTTAGTATAACTTATAAGTGGGACCCTCAAATAAATATTATGTTTAACTATGTCATAATAATTTCCTTTCTAAGCATGGAATTATCAGCCTAAGGGTCCAATTAATTAAGTGTAGGACCCTATGTCTCAATTCACTTGGATATCCGATGTGAAAATTTGAGTAAAAAACGAGCGTTAGGTGAGATATCATTGTTCCAAAGCACTTGGCAATGATGGTGCACACGTTTAAATATAATAGCCATTTCATTTATTGGAAAATTTTCATTATTTTTCAATAAATTTTTCATCATATTAGACTGTGTTCTAATGACTTACTATTATTTATTATTCCCTATCCAAATTCTAGTTATAAGTACATATTAACAGCTTATGTAAATTAAGAAATCTAGTTAAAATTAATTTTTATTAGAAAATGTCAAAATTATCCTCAATAAAATTCATTAGTTAAAAGAGTTTGATTAATTACTTAGAAAGTTTTATAATTTACCAGAGATATTAGATAAAAAATTATTACTTTGAGTAAAACATTATATTAAGAGGCATGTTAGAAATCCTTATAATAAATATCGGGTGGAGTAATTAATTCACGATATGACAGTAATTAAATTAAACCACTACTAAGATGTAGTCAAGGATAATTTTAATAACATGTACTACCTCCTATCCTATTTATAAGACCTCATTTGTGGACTACAAATGAGGTCTTATAATTAAGATCAAAGGTAGTATTAAGATATATATATATATATATATATGGATGGTCACTAATGCTAAATCATCCTCACAATATTTCATTTTCACTACTATAAAAAACAGTTTTAGCAACATCTTTTTACGGTGTTTAACACAACATATACTGTAAAAAAAAGCAGTAGCTCTTTTGTAATTATATAGTGGTAAAAAATTACTTTTTATGGTAGTTATCTAAATACTATAGATAAGGTGGATTGAGATTTTATATTTAAGATTAAATCAAATCTTCAACTAGTTCTTTATAAAGGGCTGAAAGTAGTATTATAGAGTGAAACATACTCCCTCCATCCCTTATTATAAGAAACAACTACCAAAATCATATGGATCAAACTATTAGTCAAATTTAGTTAAAAGCAATAAATGTGTAAGATATATACATCTTCTTCTAATTATTCCCTTGTTTGTAAAAAAAGTATATGAGAGATAATGAGTAAAAATTTATTTCAGAGAGATAATAAGTGAATATTTAATAAGGGTAAAAGTGACAAGACCATTTTAAAATTAGAGTTAATATAATTTTTGATCCATCAAGTTTGCCTTCGTTTCGGTTTCAATCACTCAAGCTTGAAATCATAGGTTTTGATCCTTCAAAGAGTAAAATGGTCTAAGTTTTTATTGGATTATAAGGACAAATATTTTAAATGAAAAGAAACTTGAGGGACCAAAACCTATTATTTGAAATTTGAAGGACCAAAACTAAAATGAGGGTAAACTTAAAAAAAAAAAAATCAAAGTTTGTATTAACCTTAAAATCTTAGACAAAGACAATTTGTTTCTTATACTCCGAAAAAAATTGTTTCTTATTTTAAAAAAAAAGGGGGATAATATCAGATGTTTATGCTGTGAACTACTTTGTACATAAATCAAGGCATTTAATTTCGGAAACAATAAGGTTGAAAAGTAGTTGTACTAACTTAGTGAATCATATAACAAGTTGCTAATTTATAGTATATATATTTGAATTTTTATTTACTTTTGATCGTCGAGAAATCTTTAGTCAAATCATGTGTGATGATCACCTAACCAATTGCCTGCCAGTTTACTTTTATCTTTTTGCCATCGTCGAAGTTTAATTTAAAGCTTTGGCGGGAAAAAAAAAGAAAAAGAATTACAATGAGATCCCAGACAAAGAAAATAATTGAAAAACAAATCCTATAGGTTGTTATTCTCACTAGAGGACTTGTCATTATAGGCTGTTGAAATTGTTATTAGGACTTTTTCATAATTATTTCTCTTTTGTAGGACTTGATTGTAATTCCCAAAAAAAAAAGCAGGCACTATAATTTGATTCCTTTTTTTGGGTAAGAGCTCCAGTTTCTTCAGAAAAAGGTCTGCCCAATGCGCAGCCACTGGGCCCATAAGCCTTTTTCCTAGATGGGGTTATGTTCTTGAAGCCCCCCATCCATGATATACTTATGCCCAAGCCCGTGTGTTTTTCTTTAAACGCACACACAATGACCCAAATTAAAATATTACATGGTCCAGAATTTAGGGTTTTTTTTCCCTAAAAAAGGGACATCAAAATTTTTAGTCCCTCAAATTTGTTTCAATTATCAATTTGATTAATGCAATTTAATATTTATCGAATTTCATAACCATGCAAGATTAGTCCTTATGTAACATATTGATGAAAATTAAATTTCATGAACCAAATTATGGAGTACTAAATTACAAAATATTTTGTTGAATTTATGAATTATAAAAAGGACCGAAGGAGTAGTGGTGCATCTGAGAAACTAAAGTGAAATAAAGGACGAGAGCCAACGTAGCATAACACATACCTTGACATTTCTATATCATGACACTATATATGTACAAGCATATGGTTTAAGAGTTCAAATAAAAATTAAACCACAAAAGTTACAATCTCATGACATAACATAACAGAGAACAAAAGACGACGACAATAAATGAAGTGATTAAGATCATCTTCTCTAGCCAACTTGAGCCAGAGCGAGCAAAACATGAAACTAAGAGGACCCATCTTGATATGATTTAGTTGATTAGGGTTCAGTGAAGGGAATCTTCTATGGCAGTGGGCGGAACCTGAAGTTAACTTCCCTTAATTGTCGCTTTGGGGTTACTCTAAAAATTAACCGAATTACTGTAATATAGTGCACAATCCGGGTCGTATTCACTTTGAGGAGCCGAAAATGAAATTGAATCCTAATAAATAAATGCAAATAACCTAAACTATAAAAAGGATTTTTTGATTTTGAAAGATTGCTAACTAAATGCCTTGAATTAAATTGAAATTAAAATACTTTTTTTTTGTTATTTTCTTTTATATAAAAGATGATTGAAATAACTGAAGATGAAAGAAATGAAAATGAGACACACAAATAACATTGATGATAATCAATCCTCCAATTCAACAACGCAGGCAATCATCACTCTAAAAGATGTGGGAGTTAAAAACAATGAATTAAGAATTATGATTAAGCTTTTAATCCAACAACCGAGCCACCTCGAGTTGCCACAAAATATTTTCCTAAAATCCCAATTTACTAACTGCAACCAGAATAGTAAAATGGGATTAAGGATGCTAGAAACCAATGCTTAATTAGAACTCTTAAATCCAAAATAACAGAATTAAAGCTAGCAAGAGACAATATGATCCAAAATTCTAAGCCACCTTAGAAAATCACAATATATTAACTCCAAAATCATTACAAATGTCATAACCATAACATTGTAATTAAATCAAAGTTATAAACATCCCAATGTCAAATGCTAGGCAATAATTCAGTCACAATAATCTCCAAATATAATCAGATTAAGCAATACAATTATCTCAATAATCAGAAAAACTATCCTAAGACCTAGGAATTGTTAAACAATTATTGAGTAAGAAATTAAAGCAACTGAAACTCCCCTTTGATGATCCAAGCTCCTGTCATTATTGTTGAATTAGAGGATTATTCAGCTCTAGCCACGCATAATTTCAGAATCTACTTCAATAAGTTTCCTCATACGGTCGGCCATGGCAGTGAAGAAGACGGTGGTGATGAAGGGTGCTGTCACTCTCTTTCACTCGCAGGTCCCTGTGCGCCGTCCGTGCTCGTCCAGCGCGTCTCGCCTCACGTCGCCCAGCTCTGTTTTCACGCCGCTTGCGTCCTCTCCTGTTCGTGCTTCACAAGTCTTGACTGGTCCTCTTTATTTTTCTTTTTCACCGCCGCCCCAGCTCGTGCCTTCTTCCCCCCGCGTCTTGTGGAGATGAAGAATTATAGTATATTAGGTTGGGGGGCAAAACGTTGCGTTTTGCTCCCCCTTTTATTATTATATATATTTTTTAATTTATTTTTCTTTTATCTTTTTTTTTTATTTTAATTTTCATTTCAAAATCTTCCAAAAACCTGCAAGCAAAAATTCAAAGATAAGGTAGCATTAATTGTCCTAAAAAAATCAATTAATCACAATTAAACCAAAATATGACAACTTTGCCCCTATAAAATAATAATTCAAAATAAAATATATTAAATCAATTAAAGCTAAAAAGACTAATTAAGTTGACAAAACCCATATAAAAGATATCAAAATATATAAAAATAATTGAGTTTGTCAGAACCCTAGTTCAAGACTCGCCTGCCATATTTTCTCAACATTGAACATCACTTCTCCGCACTCATTTACGCCCCAACCCTTCAAGCCATGCAGTATTCCAGCAATACGCCTTGCACTCATCACCCTTCTTAGTAACCAGTTCTGTCATATGTATAATGAAACTTATTAATTTACTTCTTCCTTAGAAATCAAAAACAGTTGTGTGTGTGTGTGTCTCTCTCTCTGTCTATATATATATATATATATATATATAAATCACTGACCTCACACGAGTGTAAATTCTGAAAAGAAGAGGGAGTTATCATAGCAGGCTTGGTGAGATAAAAACAGTCTTTGCGCAACTTCTTTGAAGGGAATTGAGTCAATGGTATGAACAACGATCCTTTTGGTGCCTTCATTTGTTGATCCGCCTTCCATTTCTCACCTACTAACCATATCTGAATCAATTTGTGACATAATATTGTGCTAATGTTAGACTACTGCATCAATAATTGAGGAGTATGATGATGTTAGGTTAAAAAATGAGTACATTTAATTACCTTTGCAGTGTCCAATGTCGAATGAACCAAATTCTTTCTCAACTCAGGTCTTCTTATCCTTAATTGATGATTCTCAAAGCTGTCTGTGCACGTCGTTATTACCTGCAGGAAAGAACTGAGTAATTTCAGATTCTGATTATATGACATATATCAAGTTCAGATTTAGCTAAGATGAGTGGATTGTTGCTTCCAATATATACCTCTGATCTTTAATATAATAGTTAATTTGATTTTAAACTTGTTTCTAAATATAAGACCCCAATCTATTTTATCTCATATTTATTCATTTTTTATCCAAGGTAGTCCTTGTAGTAATTGTACACTTGCACATGTTAAAAGTTTTGTCAAATGATAGTTCTAGTTAATATACATGATTAGTAAGGATATTTTAAAAAAGATAACACTTATTTATTACAAATAATTAACTTAACAACTTCTTTAATTTACTCAAATTAGCCAACTAGCTCTTATATTAAGGATTGGAGGTAGTAGTAAATTATTATTTAATCTTTTCCTCAAATCAACAATGCTCATTAAAATAAAGTTAGATAATCATATAAGTAAAATTGAACATACCTTGATATTTCTTTGACATAAAGCAGTTGCAATAGCATGAGAAACCTTGGTAAAAGAACCACAAAGAACCACTTGACTTGTTTGTTTTGGAATGCTATTAAGAACTACAGCAACCACTAAGCTACTTCCATCCACAATCTTCACCTTTAGGTGTGGGTACCTTTGTATGTAAATCTCTCCACATTTGTTAAGCTCCTCTCCCTTTACATCCACACATATTCAAGTCATTCATTAGAGTGAGAGTATACTCAATTAATTAAGCTTTAAATAGATTTTTTAAAAAAAATTGAAACTTGCCTGATTTAGAAGACCAAGACTCAAGACCTTAACTCCACTCAACTCTGCGTCCAGTATCGCTTCTTTTATCAGTTGATTCAATGTTTCTCTTTGACTCTTGGATATATACTATAAAAGGATTTTTAATTAATTAAATAATCAAATGACTGGCTTTAACTTTTTTTTCCTAAGAAAATGAACTGGATAATTAAATGATTAATAATAGTAAAAATCCATACCTGTACAAAGAATCTTGGAATAACCCATGATTGCATGGTGAGATTTTGGAATGTATTGCTCTCCAGAACAAACGTCCGGCCATAAAAGCAAGTCATGATATAAGACCAAAGAGTGAAAGGCCACATCAAGAAGAAGTACCATTTTGAAGGTTTGGAGGCTAAAGAAGCAAAACCTAAACGAAGATGGTAGATGGAATCTGGAGTTGTGAGGTGTGTTAGGTGCACAACATGTGGCGCGGTTTCTGTTCGCTTCAATGATGTTTCATATGTTGTCTCTGTGGATTTGTCCACAGTTTCATAAATGTAGTCATATATTGGCATGAAAAGATTGTAATTGGACCGAAATTGAGTGTGATGCAGAGAGTGGAACCTATTGATCACACAAATAAAGAATCAAATCAGCTGAGGATCAATTAACTAAATTACTGTTAATTATATTCTTCTACTGTGAAATATACTGCACATGACTTTGTGAGTGATTTTCATAATATCTTTTATAGAAGAATATTCATGACATTTCACGAGATGAAAGTTAGGAATCCAAAAGTAATATAAGAAATAAAGGATGGAATTAAATCAAGATTAAAATTATTGCAGAAAGATTAATATTTCCACTGGAAATTGATATTGGTATTCGAATGAGTTAGAGAAGAAGTTGATAATGATGGAGTAAGGTTGAATAATAAGGAGCAAGGGTCAAAGTTGCCCTGGGAATGGAGAGGCATGAATCTTTCTCTATGTCGTGGTTTGAACTGTCACGTGTGTTTGTTGTATTGGATGTGTGTATTATAAGAAATAATTAATACATCGAGAAATAAAAAAGAATGAGATTATCAATTCAAAACTATTAAATTAAACTTTATATTTAGCCATTTAGGCGTATGCAATTTCCATGAACATGGGGCCTTTAATAAAGTTTTTTTTGTTTTTGTTAATACAAGTCCGAATAAAGAGTTCAATCCCAAGATATCAACTTAATTGGAGAAACTCTTGAATTCATAAATCCCATCACTTAATATTTTTTAATTAAAAAAGCAAGTACTAATAACATGATATTATAAGTGAGATGTATAACCCACGACTTTTTACTTAAACGAAGTTTTTATAGCATTACCCTACAATGAAATGACATGATAGGGTTTCGATTCATTATCAAAGCAAAGTGGTTGGAAATTAAATTAGTATGCACTTTTAATGCAAATAACCACTACTACGTGTATGTAAGGCTATCGAGAAGCAGACTGCAGACCTAACTTGCCTTTTAATGTTTTGAGAGCCAATTATATTACATCTGCAATATATTCATATATATATATATATATATATATATGAGAGAATATGAGGGAGGGGATTCCTTGATTTTATTATAAATCACCTTTGATCATCTCACACAAACTAAAGAAAGGTAAATAAGTCATTAGTTTCGTTTGAAAGTGAGATAAATTTTTAAATTTACCAATATTTAAAATCACGAAGTGCATCCAAATTAATGATTCATGGTGGAAAATATTGCATTGAGCTTTAAATATGGCAGGGTGATTTTTAAAAAAAAGAAAAAGAAAAGCATCATTATTTCCTACTTAATGACATCCAATCCTTCTAGAAAGTGCCCTTAAAATAAAGATTGAAAAGTCTAATTACTTATATTTATTATTTTTATTTATCAAAGTATATGTCAGTTTTTAAAGGATTGTTGCGTTATTTTCTTTTAGAATAATTTTTTCCAATTAAATATTCTCTGTGCTCCCAAAAGAAATATATACATCCTCATGATGCACATCTTGTCTAGCAGAAGACGTACGTTTTATGATTTACATGTTAAGTTTTAATATAAATAATCAATGTTTTAAAAGTAATTATTTTCATGTTGTGAAGGAACCTACGCACATGATTAGGTATCTTATTAATTTAATTTATGAGAGGAACGAAAACGTTGTCTATGATATGAGACATATTGTAGTAATAATGTTATAAAGACATATGTTCAATATCTCAAGGATAAACATCCCCCACTCTTAGCTTGCTGCTCTTCAACTATTAAATAATTGGGGATTCAAAATTGTTAGGTTTTGATGAGCATGAAAAATAATAATTACGATTATTTTATATGTAAAGATTCCAATATATAAGATCTTGCATTAAGAGTAGTAAAAACATGTTTTCAATATATATATACACACATATATAGGGGTGTGCATAGTCCACACTAGACTGGGTTAATCATCAACCTGAGGTCTGGTCTAGATAAGACCTCAGGCTAAAAAAAAACAAATCATGGTCTGGTGTAGTCTAGTTCCAACCCGAGATCAGATTAGACCAAACTTGATCTATTGAACAACCTGGGATGGTTCCAGGTAGTCTAAGACCTCAATTTATATCAAATTGCAAGAACAATTATTGTAGAGAGAGAGAGAGAGTAAAGGAACTTACGAGGGGGTGTACATGATATACTTTAAGAAAGGGAAGAAGGAGAAGAGAGAGTTAGGGATGAGCTCCAAGTTGCAGTGACCCAAGTTGTTCATGAAGTCAATGTATGCAAGATAACCTGCAAATGATACTATGGATGCCGTCCTTGTTATCACCGTCGTATACAACGGGATTGCGAATAACATAAAGTATGCTATGTGCTCTGCAAATGGGTGTATCACAGCTGTCCGAACCAACAAAAAAAAATCATATTTATGAGTCTTAATAACTGATATACATACAAATAAACATACACACACTTATAGAATTGATGAGAATGAAATAGATGTAGAGAGAAAGTAAAGATTATGATGAGAGACGAAAACATGTGTGCATACAAGTGATGGGCTCAGTGATTATGGAGGAATGGTGATGAGAATGGTAACAAGAGTAGAGAAAATGGTGATGAAGAGCTCTATGCAACCAGTAATACAGAAACTCCACAGGTCCTGCATGTAGAATTGCTGTGATAATCACTCCATCTGCTCTCCAGAATGGCAGATTAGAACCCTCTGGTACTAACATATACCCAATGTAAAACACAAGTGCGTTTAACACTATTTGGTCATCCCTGCAAAAATCAATTAACACAAGAAGAATTATGGATAAACTTGGCTTATTCAGGTACAATAACTTCCATTTAAGCCTATGTGATTGTAGAAGATGCCTACAAAAAGTTAACCTTCATTTAAAGTATTACATGATTTAATCCGAATTTGTTAAAGTTTAATATGACTATACAAATCAGGCGCGCAGAAACCTCAAAGCATTTCGTACCATTCAATGTGAGAATTTAGATGTTTTACATTATCATGTCTTTTTTGATGGCTTGTAGTCTAGTGGCATAAGAGCTCTTTAATGAGTAGGAGGTTGCAAGTTTGGTCTTATTTGTAACCTCAAACCATTAGCACCTATCTCTTTAATTTAAAAAATAAAAAAGAAGCAATAAGGTTCCACCCAAAAGAATTAAATACAAAAAATCTCTTGAAATCATTAAATTAATCTGAAGTCTAAAAAGTCCACATTGTAAAAGATTCATTTGTTTAATTATCAAATTGCTCTTTTTTAAAGAAAAAAATATATTAACAACTGAAAGTGCAGTTGTTAACAATTTAAGGTATAATTATCAACAATTATCATGAAAGATATTGACAACTCATGCTTTTTTTTTTGTGATACGCTGAAAAATGTGTTGTTAATATCTGTTGCGATAATTGTTAATTGTTACACCTTAAGTTGTTAATGACTGTTCTTTCAGTTGTTAATACATACTTTAAAAAAAATAAAAACAATTTGGTAATTAAACAAATAAAATCTCTTACAACGAGGTTCCTTGGGATTGCAAAATAATTTGATAATTTTAAGAGACTTTTTTCTATTTAATTCTCTTGGGTGGGACTTATTTCAATTTTCCTTTTAAAAAAATATTATCCTAGCTGTCTTGGTGTGAAAAGGGTGGAGGCCTATATAATGACATGATTTTCAGATAGGAATATAATAATGCCAAGCTAATTATTTATACATTTATTTCCTCTCAGGTAATTAAAAGACACAGTCGAATAAGCTTTCGTGTTGCTTAAGGCTCTCATGGGAGCATGGGACACTAACTTAATTCGAGGTTTGGCAGAAATGAACATAAAGCAGAGATCAGGAGACACACACTTAAAGCCGACGGCTCCATGGTGTATATAATGACGTGGACCCTATGGGTTCATAATCATGGATGGCTCAGCAATGAGTTATAGAGACCTTCATTAATTAATTACCAAATCATAAGAAGAATGAGAAAACAAAAATACATAGAACATGCAAGACTCACACTCCAAGAGATATTGTTAAAATTAACTGTGTGAGTATGAGGGCGGGAAATTCACATATAATACTAAAAAATTACAAAATTACGGACAGAATTTCATTGTCAAATTAGTTTAACGATAAAATTTCATCACCAATCAATTAGTGACATTAATTAAAAAATTTCGTTGCTAATTCATTATTTGTTTTAGTAGAATTAGAGATCATGCAAAAAAAAAAATACATAGATTAAAAGAAAAAAGAACTGTAATCCATCACAACTATTTTAAATTGGGTTCTACTCAGCATTTTTTTAATTATATCAAATTAATGTTTTGGAGCTAAGTATCGTTTCCATTTAAGAAAAGCTCAAATTTTTTATAATGCACGAACTTTCATTAGACCCCACGAAATTTATCATTCAGTAACAGATGGGTTCAGGAGTAGTAATTAAGAGTCCATTCAAATGTCTTTCATGAAGAACTCAAAAGCCACTCCGTCCGATCCTATTTATAAGCTTTAAATTTAGAAAGAAATGCGGTTCATTTTATAAACTTCAACTTGAGTTTGTCTTATCAATATTGCCCTTAATTATTTCTCTCTTATCACATTTCCTTACACATTCTCTTTCATCCTTTTTCTCATTTATTATAAGGATATATTTTGAAATAAAAATATATTTCTAATTTATTTATTATTTTTAACTAAAGTTAACTAATTGTTTTTCATCCGTAACCTATTTAGTGAGCTACAAATTAAAGCAACAAACACACACAGATATGATAGGTCCTTATGGTTAACTGTACGTTTCTTAATAAGTGATCAAAACCCAAGCAACGAGAGATTATATATATATAAGAATGATGAAGAAGAAGATGATTGGTTAATTACCAGTTGGTTTCTCTATCAACTTGTTCGAAATCGAGGCTCTTGTCAAGGATTCTGTTTTTGCCTTTGGCAGTTTGATAACGAGAAAAAGAAACCCAAATCTGATCATGAAGCATCCTCACCAACATATATGGAAATATCAGAAAGTATCCAACGTCCCTCTCATTTCCCTCCTTCATTATCATTTTGTAACTGCTGTGTGCCACCCACGGTGCCAACAGCAGCCACTTCCATCATATTAAAAAAAACCATGAAATTAAGCATACATGTCAGCCAAACATTTCTGCATGGAAATGAATAACATAATACCAGGAAACCTTGAACAACACACACACACAAATGAAATAACGTAAGAAACCTTAAAGTCTCCAAGAGGCTTCCATGGCCAGTTGGTCAGAATGCCTGGTTTTCGTCGCCATTTTTGGAGAACGCTGAGGTGGTCGAACGATTCGAGAGATCAGAAAGATATATATGTAGGAGACAACGTTGCTGCTCTGTGTACCAAGTCGGGCATATGGTTAGCTATTTATAAATGCAAAAGTGTGTGTGGGTAGCATCTGTACGATCCATGTTGAGAGAAATAGCACTGTATACTCTTCCATTCTTATTTCTTTTTTAGTATAAACTTCAAATAACTAATTCATAAGTAACGAATAATTTATTGAAATTTGTTAAAAGTAATAAATAGGTTAGAAATATATTTTTGTTTTCAAATATACCGTAATAAACAAAAAAATAATGAAAGAAAAAATATAAAAAAATGTAATAAGAGAGTATGGCAAATAAGAGAGAATAAATAATTAAAAACAATTTTTTTAAAAAAAAGCAATAAATATTTAGATAAAACCAAAATTGAAGCTTATAAAATAGATCACATACCTCTCCAAATTTAAAACTTATAAATAGAACTGGAAGGAGTATTGATTAATGAGATAATGACATTTATTACCTTTTAACAAATTTTAACTAATTCTTCTTAATTAATAAGGAAATGAGCTCCAAATGCCTAATGTTAATCACAAATGAGATGTTCCTCGTACATTGTATTACGAATATCTTGTGCAGGACAATGGTTACGTGTAGCAACGTGGTCCTGAATAACTAAGATCATTCAATAGCACCGACTGACCCCCGAGTAAATAGAGCGAGATATTTTAGTTTGTTTGTGGGCCCGACAGGATTTCTTGTTCAATTAACCTATTGGACCATGTTATTTTCTGAACTTTAAATTTTCAAACAACTTAATGTCTTGATAGGGTCACTGTGAACAAGTGTCTTGCCAGAAAGTTACGATTATAATGTTTGTGTCTGTCCATTTTCATAGCATCCAATTTTCTATGGCCTTTGTGACATTTCCCACTCCCCCTTCTTATATTTTATTATAAATATAAGATATCAATTTGTTGGCAAAAAATATAAGATATTAATTTGCTTTAATTATCTTTAAATTTATAATTTTTTTCAAAACTCTCTCTATTGATTGTGCATCAGTGCATATTAAAAGTATTTTTCATTAAAGGATACAAATGATTAAAAATGGTATCTTAAAAGAATCAATACATGTTTTGGGGGGGAAAAAAGCTTGCTTTATTAGTTTTCTTAATCTCAATAAAACAATTATATAGCTCCTAGCCTCCTACGTTTAGGACTACAGATTGTCGTTTTTTTTTTATAGTTTTAGAAAGTACTATAAAATATTTTTAGATTTTTCCTAATTCCTGATTAAAAAAATTAACCATTAGTACATTTGGAAAGAAGGAAAAGAAATTAGATACATATATACGGACAAGAGAACCTCCTTAGTTTTCGTGAATTTGTGACGGGGTACTTGTTAAGGGACCCAGAGAGTGTTATTTTTCAGACATTTTATATACTCCCCCGCTGCTCCTAATATAATGCTGTTTTAACATTTTGAATTTTAATATTTTTATGTTTTTAGCTTGTAAACGTACTTGTACTAGTTATAAATTCGGGTAAACTTGTATATTTATTTATTGAGTTTATCATTTTTATGTTTTTCGCTTACAAAATTATATCAACTCTTGTTTCAACTCTTACTAAATTTTATTATTTAATTATATTTAATGACTTTTTATATGAGTTTAATAAAAATTTACTTGTTGAATATAATAAATTATGAATGTTGATGGATTTAATTTCGGTTATTTAGATTTAAAATATATTTAAATGAAATTATTCTTGTTTTTTATATTTAATGATTTAAGTATATACTTTTAATAGTAGTTCATTCATAAAAATAAACTCTTGGGAATTTACGATTTGAGTTTATAATTTGAGTTTACATCCCTATTATGGGTTTGTTTAAATTCACAAGTTTGACAACCTTATCGCTATGTTCTTTCTAATTTTAATTCAATTGAATACAATAAATAAAATAGGTGAGAAAAAATGTACAATATTTTTTTTTCCAATAGCCTTTATCTAACGAGGACAAATGTGAAATTTTTTATCAATTTAATGTTTTATTTTTTCAGTATGAAGTGATTTACAGAGTGTACTTAGTTAATTTACAAAGATTAACATTTAATTAAATTGATTATTTCTTATTCTTGTATAAAAAAAATGGGTGTTATTTTCTCTAAACAACACTTAAAAGTTTAGACAAAGACAATTTGTTTTTTACACTCCGGGAAAGATTGTTTCTTATTAAAAAAATCAGAGGCAATATCAGATGTTTATGCTGTGGACTATTTTGTACATGAATCAAGGCATTTAATTTCGGAAACAACAAGGTTAAAAAGTAGTTGTACTAACTTGGTGAATCATATAACAAGTTGCTAATTTGCACTATATATATTTTGAATTTTCATTTAGTTTTTATTATCGATAAATCTTTAGTCAAATCATGGGTGACGATCACCTAACAAGTTGTCTGGCAGTTCACCTTTGTTGCCACAGTCAAATCAGAGGTTTAATTTAAAGCTCTGGAAAAAACAAATGAAAGCGGGCCCTATCGTTTGATTCCCTTTTTATTTTGGGTAAGATTACTAGTTTTTTCAGATAAAGGACGGCCCAACCTGCAGCAGCTGGGCCCATAAGTCCTTTTTCCTATGTGGGCTTATGCTCATGAAGCCCCCCATCTATGATCTACTTAAACATAAGCTGGTGTGTTTTTGTTTAAATACACGCACAATGACACAAATTAAAGTATTGTATGGTCCAGAATTAGGTTTTTTTTTTGAAAAAAAAGGGTCATTAAAATTTTTAGTTCTTCAAATTTGTGTCAATTATCCATTTAATTTATGAAATTTAATAGTTATCGAATTTCATAACCATGCAAGATTAGTCCTTATGTAAAAGAAAAATAACACCATTCAAACCAATTATGCGCGATTGTGAAATTTTAGGGATTTAGATTGATGAAAATTAAATTTCATGAACCAATAAGTACTAAAATTACACAATATTTTGTTGAATTTATGGTTTATAAAAAGGAACGAAGGAGTAGTGATGAATCTATGACAAACCAAGGTGAAGCGGAAGGACAATTGCGGCAAGCCCTTGAAAATGGAATAAAGATTGGACCGGCGCCAACATAGCATAACACGTACCTTCACATTTCTATATCATGACACTATATATATATATAAGCATATGGTTTAAGAGTTCAAATAAAAATGAAACGACAAAAATTACAGTCTCACGACATAATGTAACAGAAATCGAACAAAAGATGACGAGAATAATTGAAATGATTCAGATCATCTTCTCCGGCAAACTTGGGCCAGAGTGAGCAAAACATGAAACTAAGAGGATCCGTCTTGATATGATTTAGTTGATTAGGATTCAATGAACGGAATCTTCTGTGGCAGTGGCCGGAACCCTAGTTCAAGACTCGCCTGCCATATTTTCTCAACACTGAACATCACTTCTCCGCACTCATTTACGTCCCAACCCTTCAAGCCATGCACTATTCCAGCAATACGCCATGCACTCATCACCCTTCTTGGCAACCAGTTCTGTGACACATATAGTGGAACTTATTAATTCACTTCTTCCTTAGAAACCCCCAAAAAAGAAAAAAAGTGTTGTGTGTGGGTAACTGACCTCACAAGAGTGTAAATTTTGAAAAGAAGAGGGAGCTATCATAGCAGGTGTGGTGAGATAAAAACAGTCTTTGCGCAATTCCTTTAGAGGTAATTGGGTCAATGGTATGAACAACGATCCTTTTGGTGCCTTCATTTGTTGATTCGCCTTCCATTTCTCGCCTACTAACCATATCTGAATCAATTTACAACATAATATTATACTGATGTTAGATTACCATATCAATAATTGAGGAGTGCGATGATGTTAGGTTCAAAAATGAGTTTAATTACCTTTGCAGTGTCCGATGTCGAATGGACCAAATTCTTTCTCAACTCAGGTCTGCTTATCCTTAATTGATGATTCTCAAAGTTGTCTTTGCACGTTGTTATTACCTGCAAGAAAGAATTGATTAATTTCATATCCTGATTATATGACATATATATATATATTAAGTTTAGATTTAGCTAAGATGAGTGGATTGTTGCCTCCAATATACTACCTCCAATTCTTAATATAAGAGCTAGTTTGATTTTCAATTTAGTCCTAAATATAAAATCTCAATCCATTTCATCTCTTGTATTTATTCATTTTGCCTAAAGTAGTGATTGTAATAGTTGCACATGTTAAAGGTTTCATCAAATGGTAATTTTGGTCAATACACATTATTAGCAAGGGTATTTTAGGAATGACAACACCTATTTATTACAAATAACTAATTTAACAAACTTCTTAATCTACTCAAATTAGTCAACTAGCTTCTATATTAAGGACTGAAGCTAGTAGTAAATTATAAAATATTTTGCTCGAATCAACATTACACATTAAAAAAAAGTTAGGCAATTATATAAGTAAAATTGAACATACCTTGATATTTCTTTGACATAAAGCAGTTGCAATAGCAAGAGAAACCTTGGTGCAAGAACCACAAAGAACCACTTGACTTGTTTGTTTTGGAATGCTATTAAGAACTATAGCAACCACTAAGCTACTTCCATCCACAATCTTCACCTTTAGCTGGGGGTACCTTTGTATGTAAATCTCTCCACATTTGTTAAGCTCCTCTCCCTTTACATCCACACATATTCAAGTCATTAATTAGAGTGAGAGTATATTCAATTAATTAAGCTTTAAATAGATTTTTCAAAAAAATTGAAACTTGCCTGATTTAGAAGACCAAGACTCAGGACCTTAACTCCACTCGACTCTGCGTCCAGTATCGCTTCTTCTATCAGTTGATTCAATGTCTCTCTTTGGCTCTTGGAAATATACTATAAAAGGATTTTTAATTAATTAAACAATCAAATAATTGGCTTTAACTTGTTTTTTCTAAGAAAATGAACTGGATAATTAAATGATTAATAATAATAGTCCATACCTGTACGAAGAATCTTGGAATAACCCATGATTGCATGGTGAGATTTTGGAATGTGTTGCTCTCCAGAACAAATGTTCGGCCATAAAAGCAAGTCATGATAGAAGACCAAAGAGTGAAAGGCCACATCAACAAGAAGTACCATTTAGAAGTCTGGGGTTTGGAGGCTAAAGAAGCAAATCCTAAACGAAGATGGTAGATGGAATCTGGAGTTGTGAGGTGTGTTAGGTGCACAACATGTGGCGAGGTTTCTGTTCGCTTCAATGATGTTTCATATGTTATCTCTGTGGATTTGTCCACAGTTCCATAAATGTAGTCATATATTGGCATGAAAAGACTATAATTGGACCGAAATTGAGTGTGATGTAGAGAGTGGAACCTATCGATCACACAAATAAAGAATCAAATCAGCTGATGATCAATTAGCTAAATTATTGTTAATTATATTCTTCTCTACTGTGAAATATACTGCTATGTTCACCAAAAAATACATGACCTTATGAGTGATTTTCATAGTATATTTTATAGAAGAATATTCATGACATTTTACGAGATGAAGGTTAGGAATCCAAAAGCAACATAGGAAATAAGGGTTGAAATTAAATCAAGATTAAAATTATTACAGAAAGATTAGTATGTCCAGTGGAAATTGATAATGGTATTCAAATGAGTTAAAGGAGTTGATAATCATGGAGTGACGTTGAATAAGGAGCTAGGGTTAGAGCTGCCCTGGGAATGGAGAGGGATGAGTCTTTCCCTATGTCGTGGTTTGAACTGCCACGTGTGGATGTTGTGTTGGATGTGTGTATTATAAGAAAGAAAAACTAATTTATATTTAGCCATTTAGGAGTATGCACTTTCCATGAACGTGGGGCCTTTAATAAAGGTTTTTTTTTTGTTAATACAAATCCAAATGAAGAGTTCAATCCAAGATATTAACCTAATTGGAGAAACTCTTGAATTCATAGATCCCATCACTTAATATTTTTTAATTAAAAAAACAAGTACTAATAACATGATACTATAAGTGAGATATATATATATATATATATATAACCTGCGACTTTTTACTTATACGAAGGACATCATCACCCTACAATGAAATGACATGCCAGGATTTCGATTTATTATCAAAGCAAAGCAGTTGGAAATTAAATTAATATGCACTTTTAATGCATATAACCACTACTGCGTGTACGTAAGGCTGTCGCGAGAAGGACACTGCAGACCTAACTTGCGTTTTAATATCTTGAGAGCCAATTATATTACATTTGTGAATACACACATATATATATGAGAGAATATGAGGGGGAGGATTCTCTCCTTCATTTTATTATAAATCACCTTTGATCACCTCACACAAACTAAAGAAAGGTAACTAAGTCATTAGTTTTGTTTCGAAGTGAGATAAATTTTTAAATTTACCAATATTTAAAATCATGAAGTGCATCCAAATTAATGATTCATGGTGGAAAATATTTCATCAAGCTTTAAATATGGCAGGGAAATTTTGAAAGAAGAAAAGCATCATCAATTTCCTACTTAATGGCATCCAATCCTTCTAGAAAGTGCCCTTATAATAATGACTAAAAAGGCTAATTAATTATATTTATTATTTTTATTTATCCAAGTATGTGTCCGTTTTTAATGGATTGTTGCGTTATTTTCTTTCAGAATAATTATTTCTTTTCGCATTAAATATTCTCTCTGCTCCCAAAGGAAATATGTACGTCCTTATGATGCACATCTTGTCCAGCAGAAGAGGTACGTTTTATGATTTACATGTTCAGTTTTAATTCAATGTGTTAAAAGTAATTATTTTCATGTTGTGAAGTAACATATGCACAAGATTAGGTATCTCATTAATTTAATTTGTGAGATGAACGGAAATGTTGTCCATGATATGAGACATATCGTAGTAATATGTTAAAAAGACATATGTTCAATATCTCAAGGATAAACACCCCCCACTCTTAGCTTGCTGCTCTTCGACTATTAAATAATTGGGGATTCAAAATTGTTAGGTTTTGATGAGAATGAAAAATAATAATTATGATTATTTTATATGTTAAAGATGCCAATATATAAGATCTTGTATAAGAGGTACTAAAAACACACTTTCAGTATATATATAGGGGTGTGTATAAACCAGACTAGACTAGATTAGTCATTAACCCGAGATTTGGTCTAGATAAGATCTTAGGCTAAAAAAACAGATCATGGTCTGGTTTGTTCTAGTTTCAACCTGAGATCAGGTTGGACCAAACTTAATTTATCGAACTACCTGGAGTGGTTCTAGGTAGTCTAAGACCCCAATTTATATCAAATTGCAAGAACAATTATTGTAGAGAGAGAGAGAGAGAGTAAAGGAACTTACGTGGGAGTGTACATGATATACTTTAAGAAAGGGAAGAAGGAAAAGAGAGAGCTAGGGATGAGCTCCAAGTTGCAGTGACCCAAGTTGTTCATGAAGTCAATGTATGCAAGATAACCTGTAAATGATACTATGGATGCCGTCCTTGTTATGAGCGTCGTATATGTTGGGATTGCGAATAGCATAAAGTATGCTATGTGCTCTGCAAATGGGTGTATCACAGCTGTCCCAACCAGCCAAAAAAATAAAAATCATATTTATGGGTCTTAATAACTCACACACGTATAGAATTGATGAGAATGAAATAGATGTGAGAGAGAAAGTAATTAAAGATGATGATGAGATGATGAAAACATATATACATACAAGTGATAGGCTCAGTGATGATGAAGGAATGGTGGTGAGAATGGTAGCGAGAGTAGAGAAAATGGTGATGAAGAGCTCTGTGCAACCAGTAGTACAGAAACTCCACAGGTCCTGCATGTAGAACTGCTGTGATAATCACTCCATCTGCTCTCCAGAATGGCATATTAGAAGTCTCTGGTACGAACATATACCCAATGTAAAACAAAAGTGCATTTAACACTATTTGGTCATCCCTGCAAAAATCAATTAAAACAACAAGAATTATGGGATCAACTTGGCTTATTTAGGTACAATAACTTCCATGTGAGTGTATGTGATTGTAGACGATGCCTTCAAAAAGATAACCCTCATTTAAAGTCTTACATGATTTAATCTGAATTAGTTAAAGTTTAATGTGACTATAAAAAGCAAGCAGAACCCTCAGAGCATTTCGTACCATTCGATGTGAGAATTTAGATGTTTTATATTATCATGTCTTTTCTTATGCATGGTCTTGTAGTCTAGTGGCATTAGAGCTCTTTAATGAGTAAGAGGTTGCAAGTTCATTATCATGTGTAATCTCAATCCGTTAGCACCTATCTCTTTAATTAAAAAAGAAAAAAGAAAAAATTGTAATAAGGTTCCACCCATGAGAATTAAATGTAAAAAAATCTTTTGAAATCATCAAATTAATCTTAAATCCTAAGGAACCTCCTTACAAGAGATTTCATTTATTTAATTGCCAAATTTTTCTTCTTCTTCTTTTTTTTTTTTAAAAAGTATACGTTACAACTGAAAGTACAATTGTGAACAATTTAAGGTAAAACAATTAACAATTATCATAGAAGATATTGACAACTCATGCATTATATTTTTGTGATGTGTTAAGAAAATGTATTATTAATACCTATCATGATAATTATTAATCATTACATCTTAAGTTATTAATTACTGCCTTTTCAGTTGTCAACATATACTTTAAAAAAAATAAAAGCAATTTGGTAATTAAACAAATAAAATCTCTTACAATGAGGTCTTTCAAAACTTCAAAATAATTTGATAATTTCAAGATATCTTTTTGTATTTAATTCTCCTGAGTGAAACTTTATTGTAATTTGTTAAAAAAAATGTTATCCTAGCTATTGGTTGGTGTGAAAAGGGTGGAGGCGTATATAATGACATGATTTTCAGATAGGAATATAATGATGCCAAGCTAATTATTTATACATTTATTTCCTCTCTCAGGTAATTAAAAGACAGTCGAATAAATTTTCGTGCTGCTTAAGGCTCTCATGGGACTATGGGACACTAATTTAATTCGAGGTTTGGCAGAAATTAATATAAAGCATTGAGATCAAGAGACACACGCTAAAAGCCGAGGGCTCCATGGTGTATATAATTAAAGTGTGGAGCTATGATCTTTTTTGGTATAAAGTATTAAAAATGAGAGATAGGAACTGAGAATACCATTAAGAAAAATCATTAAAAAAATATTTAGTATAAAAGATTGCTTGTTACATGGGATTAGACAAACTCATAAAGGTAGGATTGGAGAATATCATCTCCCCCCATAATAATCCTCAATCTCACATATATAGGTTTGTTTAATCTCACGTAACAAAAAATCTCTTATATTAAACACTTTTTGAATAAATTTTAATCTCAAGCCCATTTCCAATCCTTACTCCTCAATTTTAATATTTCGTAGCAAACGTGACGTGTGGCTCATGTATGGCTAAGCAACGAGTTATAGACCTTCATTAATTAATTACCAAATCATAAGAAGAATGAGAAAATAAAAATACATAGAACACGCAAGACTCGCACTTCAAGAGATATTGTTAAAATTAACTGTCTGAGTACGAGGGTGGGAAATTCACATATAATACTAAAAAATACAAAATTTCGGACAGAATTTCATTCTTAAATCTGTTTAACGATAAAATTTCATCACCAATCAATTAGTGACATTAATTAGCAAATTTCATTGCTAATTCATTACTTGTTTTCAGTAGAATTAGAGATCATGCAAAAAAAATACATAAATTAAAAGGAAAAAAAACTGTAATTAATCACAACTATTTAAATTGGGTTCTAACTCACATCCTTTCAGCATTTTTTTCAATTATATCAAATTAATTTTTTGGAGCTAAGTATCATTTCCATTTAAGAAAAGCTCAAATTTTTTACATTGCACGAACTTTCATTAGACCCCACCAAATTTATTATGCACTAACAGATGGGTTCAGGAGTAACAATTAATAATCCATTCAAATGTCACTCACGAACAACTCAGAAGCCACTCCCTGGTCTTATTTATAAGTTTTAAATTTAGAAACGAACACAATTTATTTTATAAGCCTTAACTTGAGTTTTTCTTATCAATGTTGCCCTTAATTATTTCTCTCTTATCACATTTCCTCACACATTCTCTTTCATCCTTTTTCTTATTTATTATAAGAGTATATTTAAAAATAAAAATATATTTCTAACCTATTTATTACTCCTCTGGTCCTATTTATAAGACACTTTCAGCATGTTTTATATAGACCAAGAAAAACGTTAAATTTCATTAACTTTCATTTAAAATTTAATAACTTTTCAATTTTATCCTTATTTAATATACATTATACCTCATACAAATAAAGTCAACACAACAATAAATGAGAGGTAAAATTATACATCCATACAAAAAATTTCTCTCAGTGCCCTATAAATAGGGTTGAAAAATGTCTCTCTCTCTTTCTACTCTATAAATACAACCAGAGGAGTATTTTTAACTAGTTTTAATTAATTGCTTGTTATCCGTGAACTAATTATTTAAAACTTATAATAACGGAGGGAGTATATGCATTCATTTTAATGAGCAATAAATTAACGCAACAACCATATATATGTGTGTGTGTGTGTGTGTGTGTGAGATAGATTGTTATGGTTAATCTGTACGTTTCTTAATAAATGATGAAAACCCAAGCAACAAGAGATTATCTATGTATATATAAGACTAATGAAAAAGAAGATGATTGGTTAATTACCAGTTGGTTTCTCTATCAACTTGTTCGAAATCGAGGCTCTTGTCAAGAATTCTGTTTTTGCCTTTGGTAGTTTGATAACGAGAAAAAGAACCCCAAATCTGCTGATGAAGCATCCTCAACAACATATATGGAAATACCAGAAAGTATCCAACGTCCCTCTCATTTCCCTCCTTCATTATCATTTCGTAACTGCTGTGTACCACCCACGGCGCCAGTAGCAACCACTTCCATCATATTTAAAAAGAAAACCATGACATTAAACATACATGTCAGCCAAACATTTCTGCATGGAAATGAATAAAATAATGCCTGGAAACCTTGAATAGGCACACACACAACACGCACGCACGCACACTAAAGAAATAACGTAAGAAACCTTAAAGTCTCCAAGAGGCTTCCATGGCCAATTGGTCAGAATGCCTGGGTTCGTCGCCATTTTTGGAGAACACTGAGGTGGTCGAACGATTCGAGAGATCGGAAAGATATATATGCAGGAGACAAGTTTGCTGCCCTGCGTACCAAGTCGGGCATATGGTTAGCTATTTATAAATTCAAAAGTTTGCGTGGGCAGTATCTGTACGATCCATGTGGAGAGAAATAGCATTGTATGCTCTATCCTGTTCTCCTTTCTTAGTATAAGTTTCAAATAACTGATTCATAAGAAACAAATAATTAATTAAAATTTGTTAAAAAATGACAAATATGTTAGAAATATATTTTTGTTTTCAAATATGCTCTCATAATAAATAAAAAAATGATGAAAAAGAATATATGAATAAATGTAGTAAGAGGGTATGGTTAATAAGAGAAAATAAATAATTAAAAGAATTTTTTTAAAAAATACAATAAATGTTTAGAGAAACTCAAAATTAAAACTTATAAAATAGATCACACTCCTCTCCAAATTTAAAGCTCATAAATAGGGTGAGGGAGTATTGATTAATGAGATAATGACATTTATTGCTTTTAAGAAATGTTAACTAATTGTTCTTAATTACTTCCTCCATTCCTTATTATAAGAGACAAATAACCAAATTATGTTGATAAAAAAACAGTTAAAATTAGTTGAGCATAATTAATATGTAAAAAGTATAATATTTTTTGAAAAAATTACAAATAAAGACCCTCCAATATATAAAATAGCTATTAGGGACCTTAAATTTGGAAAATAGCTTCAAAGAACCCGGTTCCAAATTGCAAATATGAAATGATGGTAGAATGTCCAAAATGCCCTCTGTTTTTTTCTCTTTCTTCCTCTCCAGATCATCTTCTTCCCGACCTTGCCTCCTCATTTTCCTCTCTCTCCGTTCTCTCTTTCCTCTCCAAGTTTTCTTCCCTCTCCTCACTCCTTTTCCAAAGTATATAGAACTCACAATGTCTTTCGGTAGTCCTCTCTTTATTGTCATCCCCCATCACTTTTTTCTTATCTTGCTTAGCTGCTCTTTCGTCGACAATCTTCCATCATCTCTCTATTGCTGTGGAGGGAGAGGAGAGTCGGGGAGTTTGAGGGAGAGTGACAGTCATTTGCAATGTTTGTAATGTTTGCTTGCAATGTGTGCGATGATTGCTTGGTGCTGAGACAACGCCTAATAAATCTGGATTTTTATTCTTCATTTCTATGTTGATTTTTAGCTTGTGTTCATAATTGAAAATAACAAGTTGACTAGTTCTGATACCCTTCACGACAAGTTCAGTAATGCGAATAACAAGTTTAGCAAGGCAAATAACAACTTCTAATAAGCAATTTATAGAAATTCGAGTTTTTGTGTTAAAATGACAGCATTTTCATATTTCTTTAGCAGATGACAAGTTCTGATACGCAATTCATGACACGTTCAGTAAGGCGAATGACAAGTTTAGTAAGGCGAATGACAACTTCTGATAAGCAATTCATAGAAATTTGAGTTTTTGTGTTAAAATGACAGGTTTTCATTAGGTTTTCATACTTCTTCTGTTAAAATGACTAGATTTCCACATTGATTTATCAAATGACAGGTTCAAAATAAAAAATGACAAGTTTCTATAAGATTTTTATACTTTTTCATACTTTTTTTGCTGGAATTACAGTTTGCACATTTCTGACAACAACAACTTCTGATAAATACGAAATGACAAGTTCAAAATGAAAAATGACAAGTTAAGTATAGCAAATGACAAGTTCCCATAATGTTTTCATATAGTTTCATACTTTTTCTGTTAGAATTATAATTTGCACATTTCTGATAGCACCCACTTTTGATAAACACAAAATGACAAGTTAATAATGGAAAATGACAAGTTAAGTATGGCAAATAACAAGTTCCCATAACGTTTTCATATATTTTCATACTTTTTCTGCTGGGATTACAATTTGCACATTGCTGATAGCAACCACTTTTGATAAACAGTAAATGACAAGTCCACAATAGCGAATGACAAGTTAAGTATATAAAATGACAAGTTCCCATAACGTTTCCATACAATTGTAAATTTCTTTGTTAAAATAACAATGTGCAGATTTCTGACAGCAAACACTTATGATAAACAGTAAATTACAAGTCCATAATAGCGAATGACAAGTTAAGTATATAAAATGAAAAGTTCCCATCACGTTTTCATACAAATGTAAATTTCTCTGCTGAAATAACAATGTGCAGATTTCTGACAGCAACCACTTCTGATTAACATCTTTCATCATCAATTTCACCTGTCATTTCCTCCTAATGTATAAAACTATAGCACCAGAACTCTCATAAGCCCCTCAAGAAGCATGCTCATATCAACACCAGTGGCAAATGCACTACGATGATCATATCCACTCACAAGTGCATCCTCAATCATGAAATCCTAAATGTAAATTGTCATATCATATGAACAAGAAACCATCAAATTCTACATATAAAGCAAGACCTCTATTCGTTTAGCACTGTATTTAGGGCTCTTTTGTTCCTCACATCCCACACCTTGATTGATTTATCCACCGAAATACAATCATCATACTTGATTTCCACAATTTAGAGCTTGTTTGCAATTATCAAAAGTGGGTGCTGTCAAAAATGTGCAAATTATAATTCTAGCAGAAAAAGTATGAAAATGTATAAAAACGTTATGAGAACTTGTCATTTGCCATACTTAACTTGTTATTTTTCATTGTGAACTTGTCATTTCGTGTTTATCAAAAGTGATTGCTATCAGAAATGTACGAACTGTAATTCCAGCAAAAAAAGTATAAAAATCTTATGGAAACTTGTCATTTTCTATTATGAACCTGTCATTTGATAAATCAATGTGAAAATCCAGTCATTTTAACAGAAAAAGTATGAAAACCTAATGGGAACCTGTCATTTTAACACAAAAACTCAAATTTCTATGAATTGCTTATTAGAAGTTGTCATTTGCCTTACTGAACTTGTCATGAATTGTGTATCAGAACTTGTCATCTGCTAAAGAAATCTGAAAATGCTATCATTTTAACACAGAAACTCGAATTTCTATGAATTGCTTATCAGAAGTTGTTATTTGCCTTGCTAAACTTGTTATTCACATTACTGAACTTGTCGTGAAGTGGGTATCAGAACTTGTCAACTTGTTATTTTCAACAACTTATCAAACTTGTTATTTTCAATTATGAACATAAGCTAAAAATCAACATAGAAATGAAGAATAAAATCCAGATTTGTTGGGCGTTGTCTCAACACCAAGCAATCATCGCACACATTGCAAGCAAACATTGCAAGCATTGCAAATGACTGTCACTCTCCCTCAAACTCCCCGACTCTCCTCTCCTTCCACAACAACAGAGAGATGATGGAAGAGGCTTCATTGTCGACGAAAGAGCAGCTAAGCAAGATAAGAAGAAAGTGACGGGGGATGACAATAAAGAGAGGACTACTGAAAGACATTGTGAGTTCTATATACTTTGGGAAAGGAGTGAGGAGAGAGAAGAAAACTTGGAGAGGAAAAAGAGAACGAAGAGAGATAGGAAAATGAGGAGGAAAGGTCGGGAAGAAGATGATCTAGAGAGGAAGAAAGAGAAAAAAACAGAGGGTATTTTGGATATTCCACCATCATTTCATATTCGCAATTTGGAACCGGGTTCTTTGAAGCTATTTTCCAAATTCAGGATCCCTAATAGTTATTTTATATATTAGAGGGTCTTTATTTGTAATTTCCCCATATTTTTTTCAACAATGCCCCATTAATAAGGAGAGAGAGTATGAGAGAGAACAATTAAATTATTAAAAGAAAGAGAAGTGGGAGGAAGAGAGAGTATGAGTTGGAGACAAAATAAATATGGGTAAAATAAGCAATCAATATAAAAAAATAGAGACAATTTTTAAGTGTCTCTTATATATGAGAACATGCCATAAGTATCAAATATCTCTTATAATATAAAGACGAAGGGAGTAATAAGGAAATGAGCTCCAAATGCCTAATGTTAATCTAAAATGATTGTTCCTCGTACATTGTAATACATAGACTTGTGCAGAACAATGGTCACGTGCAGCAATGTGGTCCTGAATAAATAAGATCGTTCAATAACACCGACCGACCTGGAGTAAATGGAGCCAGATATTTTTCATTGTTTGGGGGCCCGACAAGATTTCTTGTTGAATTAATCGATTGGATCATCTGATTTCATGAACTTTAAATTTAAATTTTCATCCAACTTGATGTGTTGATAGGGTCACTCTGCCTCTACCATAACAAGTGTCGTGCCGAGTTATTGCCCAATAAAGTTGCGACTGTAATATTTGTGTCTCTGCATTTTCATAGCACCCTTCTTACAAATATAAAGGCTAATATTAAGATTTATTTTGATTATAAATATAAGATATTAATTTGTTGACAAAAAAATATAAGATATCAATTTGCTGTAATTATCTTTAAATTTATAATTTTTTTTTTCAAAACTCTCTCTATTGATTGCACATCAGTGCATATTAAAAGAGTTTTTCATGAAAAGATACAAATGATTAAAAATGGTATCTTGAAAAAAATCAATACATTTTTTCAGGAAAAAAAGCTAACTTTATTAATTTTTTTAATCTCAATAAAACAATTATATAGCTCCTAGCCTCCTACGTTTAGGACTACAGATGGTCGTCTTTTTAATAGTTTTTAATTAATGACTTTTCCTAATTCCTAATAAAAAAAGATTAACCATTAGTACGTCTGGAAAGAAGGAAAAGAAACTAGATCCGTATTTACAGACAAGACAACCTCCTTTTCGTGAATTTGGTGACGGGTCTCTTGATACAAGGCGCGTTAAAAACACTTTATAAGTAGTTTTTAAACTGTTTTTTAATAGTAATTTATAAAATACGAGATAAATATGTGAGAAGAGTTTTATTTCGATTTACGTAAAATATACTTATAAGGAATTTTTACCATTCTATCAAACGAGACCATAATATTGTCACGTATTATTATTAAACTAGCGAGTTGATTTTTTTAAAATTTAATATTTTTATATTTTCAGTTTGTATAATTGTGTTGGTTTGTTTTTAAACTCGTACTAGCTGTAAATTTAATTAAATTTGTAAGTTCACTTACCGAATTCACCATTTTTACATTTTTAGCTCATAAAATCCTATCAACTGTCTTTTAAAACCCGTACTAAATTATATGATTTAATTATATTTAGTGACTTTATATATATTTTATAAAAATTTATTTGTTGAATATGGAAACTTAGCTTATGAATATTGATGGATTTAATTTCAATTATTTGGATTTAAAATATATTTAAATGAAATTATTGTCATTTTCTATATTTTAATTATTCAAGTATATACTTTTAATAGTAATTCAGTAATAAAAGTAAACTCTTACGAGTTTAAAACTTGAGTTTATAATCTGAATTTATATCCTATTATAAGTTTGGTTAAACTCACGAGTTTAACAACTTTATAACTGTATTCTTTTTAACTTTAATTCTATTGAATACAATAAATAAAATAAGTGAGAAAAAAATTTATAATGTATTTTTGTTTTCAATGACCTTACATATGTGAAACTTTTTATCAATTTAATGTGTTATTTTTTTAGCATGAAGTGATTTACTGAGTGGTACTTAATTAATCTACAAAGATTAAAATTTAATTAAATTGATTATTTCTTATTTTTGTATAAAAAATGTGTGTCATTTTTTCCAAACAACCCATCTTTTAGCGAAGATATTAAATGTAGAAAACAGTATGAAAAAATAGTGATGATATTTAGAAGGGTAATATTTAACAAATATTAAATGAGGGGTAAAAAATTGAGATTCTCTATTTAGTACTCCCTTCGTCCTTTTTTATAAGCAGCCTTGGACTCTGTTAGACAGATCAAAAAATTAGTTAAATATAATAAATAAGTAAAAATTAGAAGGTTTTTCCCCCAAAATACTTTATTTATGGGTGAAAGAGAGTATAAAAAAGGAAATAAAAAAATTATTATAATAAAGAGAATTATGAAAGAGAGCAAATGAGTGATGGAGAGAAATAATGATTTGAAAAATAAGATAATAAATATATTGAATATTAAAATAAGTAATTAATGGGGATAAAAACAGAAAATTTGCTACAAAAACTTGCAAATGTTTATATTTATATATAAAAAAAGATGATAGTTGTTATTTATAAAAAATAACCAGAAGAGCATTAAAATAAATCTTTAAACTACATTTTATATTTATGGAGCTGCAGATCACTGTGCTGTGGATGGCTGAGTAAAGGCCCCCATCCTCCATATTGACTTTCTTGCAGAAGGACCCCCATGGTACTATCTCGTTATCAATTACTGATGTGGGAGAAAGATCAGGAATTGGTTGATTTCTGTGGGTTGCATGTTTAGGCTGGGGATTTAGATGAAGGTATCGAGCTCTTCATCTCCTAATCACAACTCACAAGACACTTGAGTGCTTTATTTTAGTCATTTGTACAAAAATCCTAATATTGAATTTTAAATATTAATAAAATATTTTCAAATACTAATATATTAAATTTAATTTTCAAAACAATTATAGTTATTATAAAAAAAAATCAGACGATGTAAAGGTTAAATGACAAAAAATATGATTTTTAAAGTTAAAAGATCAAGTAAAATTTTATGTAAAATTAAATGATAAAATCTATAATTTAGTCTTTTCAAAATAATCCACGGCCACGCAACGTTCATCCAGTTTAATACATGAAGGGAAATTAAGCCTTATAGTCATGAGTGAAAGTGGGCTAGAACCATTATCAAGAGCCTATAATATTACCTAATTTGGGACTTACACCTGTCAGGTCTATTCTATTTTACTACGTAGGTCAAATCTATTTTTCTGACCAAAAAAAAAAAGTCAAAATCTATTTTCATAAGGCCTGGCATTTTTATTTCTTTATTTGCAGTGTCACATGTAATTGTAGGTAATATAATCTAAATTGATTTTATAAATCATTTATAAAGTTGTTAACTTAGCCTTAAACCTAAGTTCTATATTCTATTATTTACATATAGACTTAACCATTTGATTCATCAGTCACTCATTGACCTTTTCTCTTTTTTTTTGATCGCTCAAGGCGGCAACACTAGATCACCTCTTATTCTCTAATTTGCGTCACTCAGTGGGTATAATAATTATTATAAATTTATTTCAGTAGTACACTGATGAAATATAATATCAGTCGAAGGTATTTATCATCCAATATGCTTCTTCATGTTATTGACCTTATTTATTTTGTAGGTGCCATCCAATTAATAAAAAAATTATATTAAAGTCTTACATTATTTGTGCGACCACGATGAGTCTTTATGATTGTTTTTATTACCATTATAAAAAAATAATCGTATATATATTAATGTAAACTTGTAATTGTATTAGGTTTTCATGAGATATTATAATGAATGAAATTTTGTTATTTTATTTTAAATTTAAGTTATATTTATTTAAATAATTAAATCATTGTATGGGTTCAAAGTGTACTTAAGACATAAACATAAACATATACTCCTAAATATGTTTGAAGGGCATACGACTTTGGTGGCATAGGTTTTTAAGTAAGCTTTTAAAAAAAGTTCCAATCCATATCATGTCTTTTGGAAACTCACGTTAGAGGATTAGACCTAAAAAATTTATATGCAGGCCTAAGCTCATATTTAGGCTTTAGATCTTTGTTTCAGATTTAGACTTTAGATCTTTGTTTCAGATTTAGACTTATTTGGCTAAAATTTAGGATTAAGGTGTAAATTTAATTTTTTTCATAACTTTTCACTTATGAGTGTTGAGCACTTGAAATTTTTTTTTATATACAAATTTACCTCCAAAATTTAAAATTATAACAATATTATCACTACTATTAAGAATGTTAATAGTTAATATCACTATTTTAACTGTCAATATTAGTTTTTTAACAACATGAAATAATACTGACATGATTTTAAATTTTTAAAGTAAATTTACATCCAAAAAAACTTTTAAATGCTCAACACTGCTAAATAAAAATTATTAAAATAAATTTGTACTATAACCCTAAAATCTAATCTAGCCTAATCTATTTTTATCTCTTTAGTTACTTAAATTTACGATCGTCAAATCAAAATTCTTAAATGAAATTTCCCATCAGAGGACGTATTGGTTATTACTACACATAATTTAGAGAATGGGACGCGGCTTTTTTCATCTACCCTAGCCGCCCGCTGCAATCTTTTACCCCCAAAACCACGTCGCTTTGGAACAAGACAAGCGAGAGGAATTTTTTTTTATAAAATCTAATATCCTAAAATATTTTTTCAGTATTCAGCAAATTAATTTTTAGTGTATTACTACAATATTTTTCTACTAGCACCCTGTATCCAACATTTACCACTTTGACGTATTTTCTAGAAGCACTTAATATTCTAAAATAATCTTTGGTCCACTTAACATGCTAAATTATTATTTTTTTAGTAATATCTACTATCTAACATCCAACAAATTGAAGTATTTTTTTTTAGCAGTGTATAGTATCTTAAATTAAATTTTAGTACATCCAACATGCTAAAACACCACACAAAAAATTACTCCAACATACTAAGTGTTACTAAAAAGTATGTTAGGATACTGAATATATTAAAAATTAATTTAGAATACCAGGTAGGCAGATACTACTAAAAAAATATTTTAGTGTAATGGATGCTAGATATTTGCTATTACTGAAATTTTTTTAGAATATTATCTACTTCTGAAAAATATTTCAAAGTAATAGGCATTAGTTATTGGGTGTTAGTAGAAAAATATTTTAGTATGTCGAGTGCAATAACAAATAATTTAAGATACTAGACGATACTAAAAAATATTCTAAAATGCTATAATTTTTTAAAAATTAAAAAAAAATATTTTCTCTGTTATTTTATCTGAAAATGACGTGGTTTGAGGTAAAGAATGGCAACGGATGATAAGAGGAAGGAGAAAAACCACAGCCGAGAGAATGCAACAAGTCCTCGAGAGGACAAGATGATGGGGCATTAAACCTGCTTCTAAAGAGGAACTTGCCGACATGCCGATTAGAAATTTTCTAAACCGAACCTTTTCACATAAAAAAAAAAAAAAAAAACTCACGTTCACCTGTCACCCCCCTTGTTGATGAGATTGAAATCCGTATAAACTTTTTTACTAGCGGATTGTTTATTGGACAAAAAACCTAACAAACATTAATTTTGACAGTTAAGCATTGATGAGAAATTATTGGCGATCCAACTGCTACCAACCAACTAAAATTTGATCAGCCACGCATTAATTAATTTGTTTAAGATTCCGTGACTGGTATTCAGCTCAAAAAAAAAAAAGATTCCGTGACTGGTACGGCCCTTCAAGGAATCAAGGCTTCAGCTCTGACTTTACCAGCCGGCAGCACATAAATACAATTAATCTAAAAAGTTTTAGGTAATTGTAAGGAAATCAATTCTTTTAATTTATGTTATTATAAGTCATCTCAAATTATTTTTACCATAATCAATAATAATTTTGCTCGAAAATAAAGCATTTTTCTAACTTTTGCTCATATGTAACAATATAGAAAAATACTTTATTACACCTCAAGTCTTCTTCAAATAAATTACAGTGGGGGTACTACTTAGGAAAAAAATTGATTAATAACTCTCCCAATAATTTATATTTAAAGTTAGAACGGGGAAGAGTACATGAGTATCCTTATAAGTTACTGGCGTTTTTTGTTAAAAATTTATGTAGATGTTATACATTTTTGGCTTTCAAACCTCTATACAAACTTTATATTACTTTTGTCTTTAATATAAGAGTCAGTTTGACTTTTATTTTAGTCCTAAATATAAAACTCAAATTTACGTTATCTCTCATATTTATTTATTTTTTTCCAAGGTAGTCTTTATAGTACTGCTAGCTCTAACTAATACAGTTGATTAATAAAAATATTTAGAAAAAATAAAATCTATGTATTACAAATAATTAATGTAATTAATTTTTTTAATCTATTTAAATTAATCAAGTTAACAAGGACATGAGGTAGGATATTTTACGCGGCACTACTAAATCCATGAGCTAGTTATGTCATTATCAACTAAAGTAACTTTCGTTGACAGCTAATAAATAACGTTCGTTCTTTTATAAATCAACTACTCTTATGGTCTTCAGGTCAAAAAAAAAAAACTACTCTCCTGAACCTATTTATAAGATAGAGAAAAAAAAAATTTTAGTCTTATTTATAGGGTACTGAGAGAAATTTTTTATATAAGTGTACAATTTTACCTTTCATTTATTATTGTGTTGACTTTATTTATATGATGTATAATGTATATTAAATAAGAATAAAGTTAAAAGTTATTGAATTTTAAATAAAAATTAATAAAATTAATGTTTTTTTAGTCTGCATAAAATATGTTAAAAGTGATTTATATAAAACCAAAGAAGTGTTTTTCTCGTCCTACTCTCTTCTCCTGCGCAAAGTATAATAATTTGTTAACCAATTCCCACAAATCAAAGAATATTAGTTACGTTATTAAATATGTTTTAAATTGATAAGATTTATCTATTTTATACTCATTAAATAATACGATTGGAAGATAATAAAATTACTTTCCCAAAATACATTTATTATTTGTCATCTAATCTCTCCTCTCTATCTATACATTTAAAATCCTCTCTCCTCCTTATAATAAGGGGTAAAAGTGAAAAATTATGATTAATTATCTTGTCAAATGTTAATCTCTTATATTTTGAACCATAATTCACTACCACAAATGAGGTCATTTTTGTCACATGTTTTCATCTGTTTTAAAAAACTGAAAAATCTAGGCCTTCAAACTCATCTATTAAAAAGAAACAGATAGGTATAGGAGTCCATACTCATCTATTGCAATGTAAGGAGTATGGGAGCCCACACTTGTTCGTTATGTTGTAATAGAAAAGTATGGGCTCCCCATACTCGTTTGTTTCTCTTTAAAATAGACAAACGCTTTTTTTTAATTCAAATTTTATTTTTTCCACTCACATATCTAAACATCTCCTAGAAATATGTTTTCTCCTCTCTTCTTCGTGTATGGTGAGCTCTCTCTCTCTCTCTTTTCTAGATTTCTACTTCTTTTCTCCAACGTCGATCTCAGTGACTAAACTTATCTTCTTCCTCTCTAACTAGTAGCTTGCCATCTTCTCTCCCTGCCCCCCAATTCTTCTTCTCCCTCTCTTTCCCATTCTTCATCCATGCCACCTCCTGATCAGGGACAATATTTTCTTCTACAAAAGTCGCGATTCTTATCCAGCTTAAGCTTGTTCACAACGCAAGGCAAGTGGCATGGGTGTGTGTGTGTGTCTCTTATATAATATGGGTTTTTGGATGTTGAAAGTAACGAGTATAATTGTTTGTAGGTGTGTATGTTTTCTATTTAGATTAATTGTTAGTAAAAATTGCATTTAGGAATTATTCAACACTAATTGGGTTACATTTTGATGATTTAAAAGCTACACTTGTTTAAACCTTAACACACATAAGATGTTTGTGAAAATGTCTAAGAGAGCAATTTGATTGGAATATAATAGTTAGTTAAGTATTTTCAATATTTAATCTTCATATTGAATTTTAAAAAACTTCAGATGCCATTCAAATATATGTGTGTGCGCGCGCACGCATGTAACTCTATTTTTATTACTTAGTAAGAAATTATAGTTAGGAGAAGTGTGTTTCAAATTATATTAGAAAGCTTAAGTTGAATATTGCAATCATCCTAATTAATATTACAACTGCAAGTGAGCTTAAAATTGATTTTTTGTTTGGTTGCTTAGTTCTTTTTGCTTATAACCAAGTTAGAATGTCATTAGATTTTTTGGTTTTAAAACTTTTTTTTTATTATATGACTAACTTATGGTGTTTAGTTCTTTTTGCTTAACAAAGCTAATTAATTAGGATGTTATTTGTTTTAAATGTTTTGACCCTTAAAATTGTTATATGGAAAACATGTGATTTGGTTGTACTAAATTGTTATATTGTTTCCTATAATATACTTTAGCTCTACTGTATGTATGCATTTATAATTATAGCTTGAATAAAAACTAGCAATATGCAAATTTCCACTTCTTTTTTTTAAAATAAATACATATTCATTTGTTCTTGTTAGAACAGACAAATATACATGCCGATATTTGTCTATCCCATTATAGACGAGTTTAGATGTTTAAAAATAGATGAACATATAATTACTATCTATATTTCTTCTGTCAATGTCTCTTTTAAAATAAACAAAAAAAAGATTTTCAGAACAAACAAAAATAACATATATTTTAGTAGTGATTTTATTCCAAATGACTTCCTACATATGAGTCTTTGCAAGGCACTACTTTCAAGGTCCAAAATACTCCCTTTATTCCTTTTAGAAGGAATTTTTTTGTCCTGTTTATAAATTATAACACTATTGATATTGATGATTTAGCCGAGCATTAAATATTATATATATATATATGCTTATATTTAATATTTAATAAATATAATGAGAGAGTAGAAATTAATGTGATGTTAGAAATTAGTGTAGTTAATAAATATGATATTAAAAATCACGTGAATTTTATAATAAATTTAAGAAAAAATTAATATGACAGTCCTTATAATTTTTTTCCTACTTATTCCATCCTTATTGCTTGCTGATTATTTATTGTAGTCCTTCCGCTAATGATATGGAAAACGTCGTTAGTGTAAGGTGAACCAGGCTAATGCAACCTGGTGAACCAGGCTAATGCAACCTGGTGAACCAGGCTAATGCAACCTGCCTAAGCACCGTCTTTCTCGTGGCCTGACCTGTAATACCTCCTCTCTCTCTCTCAGCTTCTCCCTCTCCCTCCTCCACTCCATTTTCTTCCAAGCCAACGACATTGTCTCCACAAGCCAACTTCTTAGTATCTTACAAGACTGGCGACATGAATGAATTTAAAAAACAACCAGGATTATTATAATTAAGAAAAAAAAGAAAGATGAACAGAGGCATTCAATTCTAACCATTGCAAGTTTCTAACAAGTATTTCTAAGCTATGATTATGTGCATAGAAGTCATTGCCTTTCTCTTCAGTGTGAAATTTTTTATCAATTTAATGTTTTATTTTTTTAGTATGAAGTGATTTACAGAGTGCACTTAGTTAATTTACAAAGATTAAAATTTAATTAAATTGATTATTTCTCATTCTTGTATTAAAAAATGCGTGTTATTTTCTCTGAACAACCCTTAAAAGTTTAGACAAAAGAAATTTGTTTTTTATACTCGGAGAAAGATTGTTTCTTATTAAAAAAAATCGGAGGTAATATCAGATGTTTATGCTGTGAACTACTATTTTGTACATAAATCAAGGCATTTAATTTCGGAAACAACACGGTTGAAAAGTAGTTGTACTAGCTTGGTGAATCATACAACAAGTTGCTAATTTACCCTATATATATATTTTGAATTTTCATTTAGTTTTGATTATCGATAAATCTTTAGTCAAATCATGGGTGACGATCACCTAACCAGTTGTCTGGCAGTTCATTTTTGTTGCCATAGTCAAGGTTTAATTTAAAGCTCTGGAAAAGACAAATGAAAGCGGGCCCTATCGTTTGATTCCCTTTTTTTTTTGGGTAAGATTAGTAGTTTCTTCAGAAAAAGGATGGACCAACCTGCCGCAGCTAGGCCCATAAGTCCTTTTTCCTATGTGGGCTTATGCTCATGAAGCCCCCCATCTATGATCTACTTAAACATAAGCCGGTGTGTTTTTGTTTAAATACACGCACAATGACACAAATTAAAGTATTGTATGGTCCAGAATTAGGTTTTTTTTTTGGTGAAAAAAAGGGTCATTGAAATTTTTAGTTCCTCAAATTTGCTCAATTATCAATTTAATTTATGAAATTTAATTGTTATCGAATTTCATAACCATGAAAGATTAGTCCTTATGTAAAAGAAAAATAACACCATGCAAACCAATTATGCGTGATTGTGAAATTTTAGGGATTTAGATTGATGAAAATTAAATTTCATGAACCAATAAGTACTAAAATTACACAATATTTTGTTGAATTTATGGTTTATAAAAAGTAACGAAGGAGTAGTGATGAATCTATGACAAACCAAGGTGCAGCGGAAGGACAATTGCGGCAAGCCTTTGAAAATGGAATAAAGATCGGACCGGCGACAACATAGCATAACACGTACCTTCACATTTCTATATCATGACATTATATATATATATATATATATATAAAAGCATATAGTTTAAGAGTTCAAATAAAAATGAAACGACAAAAATTACAGTCTCACGACATAACGTAACAGAAATTGAACAAAAGATGACGAGAATAATTGAAATGATTCAGATCATCTTCTCCGGCCAACTTGGGCCAGAGCGAGCAAAACATGAAACTAAGAGGATCCGTCTTGATATGATTTAGTTGATTAGGATTCAATGAACGGAATCTTCTGTGACAGTGGCCGGAACCCTAGTTCAAGACTCGCCTGCCATATTTTCTCAACATTGAACATCACTTCTCCGCACTCATTTACGTCCCAACCCTTCAAGCCATGCAATATTCCAGCAATACGCCATGCACTCATCACCCTTCTTGGCAACCAGTTCTGTGACATATATAATGGAACTTATTAATTCACTTCTTCCTTAGAAACCCCCCAAAAAAAAAAGTGTTGTGTGTGGGTAACTGACCTCACAAGAGTGTAAATTTTGAAAAGAAGAGGGAGCTATCATAGCAGGTGTGGTGAGATAAAAACAGTCTTTGCGCAATTCCTTTAGAGGTAATTGGGTCAATGGTATGAACAACGATCCTTTTGGTGCCTTCATTTGTTGATTTGCCTTCCATTTCTCGCCTACTAACCATATCTGAATCAATTTGCAACATAATATTATACTGATGTTAGATTACCATATCAATAATTGAGGAGTGCGATGATGTTAGGTTCAAAAATGAGTTTAATTACCTTTACAGTGTCCGATGTCAAATGGACCAAATTCTTTCTCAACTCAGGTCTGCTTATCCTTAATTGATGATTCTCAAAGCTGTCTTTGCATGTTGTTATTACCTGCAGGAAAGAACTGATTAATTTCAATCCTGATTATATGACATATATATTAAGTTTAGATTTAGCTAAGATGAGTGGATTGTTGCCTCCAATATACTACCTCCAATTCTTAATATAAAGCTAGTTTGGTTTTCAATTTGGTCCTAAATATAAAATCTCAATCCATTTCATCTCTTGTATTTATTCATTTTGCCTAAAGTACTCCTTGTAATGGTTGCACATGTTAAAGGTTTCATCAAATGATAATTTTGGTCAATACACATTATTAGCAAGGGTATTTTAGGAATGACAACACCTATTTATTACAAATAACTAACTTAACAAACTTCTTTAATCTACTCAAATTAGTCAACTAGCTTCTATATTAAGGACCGAAGCTAGTAGTAAATTATAAAATCTTTTGCTCGAATCAACATTACACATTAAAAAAAAGTTAGGCAATTATATAAGTAAAATTGAACATACCTTGATATTTCTTTGACATAAAGCAGTTGCAATAGCAAGAGAAACCTTGGTGCAAGAACCACAAAGAACCACTTGACTTGTTTGTTTTGGAATGCTATTAAGAACTATAGCAACCACTAAGCTACTTCCATCCACAATCTTCACCTTTAACTGGGGGTACCTTTGTATGTAAATCTCTCCACATTTGTTAAGCTCCTCTCCCTTTACATCCACACATATTCAAGTCATTAATTAGAGTGAGAGTATATTCAATTAATTAAACTTTAAATAGATTTTTCAAAAAAATTGAAACTTGCCTGATTTAGAAGACCAAGACTCAGGACCTTAACTCCCACTCGACTCTGCGTCCAGTATCGCTTCTTCTATCAGTTGATTCAATGTCTCTCTTTGGCTCTTGGAAATATACTATAAAAGGATTTTTAATTAATTAAACAATCAAATAATTGGCTTTAACTTGTTTTTTCTAAGAAAATGAACTGGATAATTAAATGATTAATAATAATAGTCCATACCTGTACGAAGAATCTTGGAACAACCCATGATTGCAAGGTGAGATTTTGGAATGTGTTGCTCTCCAGAACAAATGTTCGGCCATAAAAGCAGGTCATGATAGAAGACCAAAGAGTGAAAGGCCACATCAAGAAGAAGTACCATTTAGAAGTGTGGGGTTTGGAGGCTAAAGAAGCAAATCCTAAACGAAGATGGTAGATGGAATCTGGAGTTGTGAGGTGTGTTAGGTGCACAACATGTGGCGAGGTTTCTGTTCGCTTCAATGATGTTTCATATGTTATCTCTGTGGATTTGTCCACAGTTCCATAAATGTAGTCATATATTGGCATGAAAAGACTGTAATTGGATCGAAATTGAGTGTGATGCAAAGAGTGGAACCTATCGATCACACAAATAAAGAATCAAATCAGCTGATGATCAATTAACTAAATTATTGTTAATTATATTCTTCTATTGTGAAATATACTGCTATGTTCACTAAAAAATACATGACTTGTAAGTGATTTTCACAATATATTTTATAGAAGAATATTCATGACATTTTACGAGATGAAAGTTAGGAATCCAAAAGTAACATAGGAAAGGGGTGGAATTAAATCAAGATTAAAATTATTACAGAAAGATTAGTATGTCCAGTGGAAATTGATATTAGTATTCAAAAGAGTTAGAGAAGAAGTTGATAATCATGGAGTGAGGTTGAATAAGGAGCATGGTTCAGAGCTGCCCAGGGAATGGAGAGGGATGAGTCTTTCTCTATGTCGTGGTTTGAACTGCCACGTGTGTATGTTGTGTTGGATGTGTGTATTATAAGAAATAAATGATTAATACATCAAGAAATGAGAAAGAATGAGATTATCAATTCAAAACTATTAAATTAAACTTTATATTTAGCCATTTAGGAGTATGCACTTTCCATGAACATCGGGCCTTTTTTTTTTTTTGTTAATACAAGTCCTTTCAATCCCAAGATATTAACCTAATTGGAAAAACTCTTGAATTCATAAATCCCATCACTTAATATTTTGTAATTAACATGATATTATATGCAGGATATATAAACCCACGAAGCTTTTATATGATTACCCTATAATGAAATGACATGACATGATTTCGATTCATTATCAAAGCAAAGCAGTTGGAAATTAAATTACTATGCACTTTCACAGCAGCTCCCAGCTGGTACCACTACTACGTGCACGTAAGGCTGTCGAGAAGCAGACTGCAGACCTAACTTGCCTTCTAATGTTTTGATGAGAGCCAATTATATTTTTTATTTAATGACATCCAAGCCGTCTAGAAAGCGCCCTTATAATAAAGTTTGAAAAGGCTAATTACTTGTCTTTCTCTATTTTTTATTGATCCAAATGTCTTAGTTTTTAATGGATTGTTGCGTTTTTTTTTATAGAATAATTATGTCTTTTCTCTCTCTGCTCCCAAGAGAAGTATGTACATCCTCATGATGCACATCTTGTCTAGTAGCAGACGTACGTTTTATGATTTACATTTTAAGTTTTAATATAAATAATCAATCTGTTAAAAGTAATTATTTTCATGTGAAGGACCATATGCACATGATTAGGCATCTCATTAATTTTGAAAAGACATCTCCTAGTAATAATGTTGAAAAGACATATGTTCAATATCTCAATGATAAACATCCCCAGTCTTAGCTTGCTGCAATTCAACTATTAAATGATTGGGTATTCAAAATTGTTAGGTTTTGATGAGCATGAAAAATAATAATTATGATTATTTTATATGTCAAAGATTTCAAAATATAAAATCGTGTATAAGAGGTACGAAAAACACATTTTCAATATATATAGGGGTGTGCATAAACCAAATTAGACCAAGTTAATCACCAACCCAACGTTTGGTTTAGATAAGACCTTCGGCCAAAAAAAAAAAACAGCTTGTGATTTGGTCTAGTCTAGTTCTAACTTAAGATCGGATTAGACTAAACTTGATTCATTGAACTATTTGGACTGGTTCTAGGTAGTCTAAAACCTCAATTTATATCAAATCGGAAGAACAATTATTGTAGAGGGGGGGAGAGAGAGAGAGAGAAGGAACTTACGAGGGGGTGTACATGATATACTTTAAGAAAGGGAAGAAGGTGAAGAGAGAGTTAGGGATGAGCTCCAAGTTGCAGTGACCCAAGTTGTTCATGAAGTCAATGTATGTAAGATAACCTGCATATGATACTATGGATGCCGTCCTTGTTATCACCGTCGTATACATTGGGATTGCGAATAACATAAAGTATGCTATGTGCTCTGCAAATGGGTGTATCACAGCTGTCCGAACCAACCAAAAAAGGTCATATTTATGATAATAACTCACACACATATACATACCCACACATATAGAATTGATGAGAATGAAATAGATGTGAGAAAGTAATTAAAGATGATGAAAACATATATCCATACAAGTGATGGGCTCGGTGATGATGGAGGAATGGTGGTGAGAATGGTAGCGAGAGTAAAGAAAATGGTGATGAAGAGCTCTGTGCAGCCAGTAGTACAGAAACTCCACAGGTCCTGCATGTAGAACTGCTGTGATAATCACTCCATCCGCTCTCCAGAATGGCATATTAGAAGCCTCTGGTACCAACATATACACAATGTAAGACGAAAGTGCATTTAACACTATTAGGTCATCCCTGCAAAAATCAATTAAAAAATACAAGAATTATGGGATAAACTTGGCCTAATTAGGTACAATAACTTCCATATGAGTCTATGTGATTGTAGAAAAGTTCAAAAAGTTAACCTTCATTTAAAATCTTTTACATCACTTAATCCGAATTACTGTTCAAATCAAGTGGAAACCTCATAGCATTTCGTACCATTCAATGTGAGAATTTAGATGTTTTGTATTATCATGTCTTTTTTTTATAGCATCGTAGTCTAGTGACATGAGAGCTTTTTAATGAGTAAGAGGTTTTAGGTTTGGTCCCATTTGTAATCTCAAACCATTAGTTTTCACCCATTTAATTAAAAAAATATTATCCCGTCTCCGTTGATGTGAAAAGGGTGGAGAGCTATATAATGACATGATTTTGAGATAGGAATATAATGATTTATTTCCTCTCTCAGGTAATTAAAAAAGCACAGACTAAATAAATCTTCGTGTTGCTTAAGGCTCTCGTGGGAGCATGGGACACTAATTTAATTCGAGGTTTGGCAGAAATTAATATAAAGCATAGAGATCGGGAGACACACTTAAAACCGAGGGCTCCATGCACGGTGTATGTAAGGTGTGGACCCTATGGATTCACAGCAATGAGTGATAGAGACCTTCAGTAATAATTACCAAAACATAAGAAGGATGGGAAAATAAAAATACATAGAAAATGTAAGACTCACATTTCAAGAGATATTGTTAAAATTAACTGTGTGAGTATGAGGGTGGGAAATTCACATATAATACTAAAAAAATACTGAATTACGGACAGAATTTCATTGTCAAATCATTTTAACGATAAAATTTCATCACCAATCAATTAGTGACATTAATTAGAAAATTTCGTTGCTAATTCATTATTTGTTTTAGTAGAATTAGAGATCATGCAAAAAAAAATACATAAATTAAAAGATAAAAACCGTAATCAATCACAACTATTTAAATTGGGTTCTAACTCACATCCTTTCAGCATTTTTTTTAATTATTCAAATTAATTTTTTGGAGCTAAGTATCTTTTTCATTTAAGAAAAGCTCAAATTTTTCACAATGCACGAACTTTCATTTGACCCCACCAAATTTATTATTCACTAACAGTCGGGTTCAGGTAGTAATTAAGAATCCATTCAAATGTCATTCATGAACAACTCTGGAAGCTACTAACTCTCTGATTCTATTTACAAGCTTTAAAATTTGGGTAGAAGTATGATCTATTTTATAAATTTCAATTTGAGTTTGTCTTAATATTTAATATATTTTTTAAATTACCTTTAATTATTTTTCTCTTATCATATTTCCCTACACATTCTCTTTCATCCTTTTCCTCATTTATTATAAAGGTATATTTAAAAATAAAAGTATATTTTTAATCTATTTATTATTTTTAACTAAGTTTAACTAATTATTTTTTATCTGTAACCCATTTAGGGAGCTACAAATTAAAGCAACAAACACACACACACACACACACACACACACACACACACACATAGATCCTTATGGTTAATCTGTACGTTTCTTAATAAGTGATGAAAACCCAAGCAACAAGATATTATATACATACATATATATATATATATATATATATCTAAGAATGATGAAGAAGAAGAATTGGTTAATCACCAGTTGGTTTCTCTATCAACTTGTTCGAAATCGAGGCTCTTGTCAACGATTCTGTTTTTGCCTTTGGCAGTTTGATAACGAGAAAAAGAAACCCAAAGCTGATCATGAAGCATCCTCACCAAAATATATGGAAATATCAGAAAGTATCCAACGTCCCTCTCATTTCCCTCCTTCGTTATCATTTTGTAACTGCTGTGTGCCACCCACGGTGCCAGCAACAACCACTTCCATCATATTAAAAAAACCATGAAATTAAACATACATGTCAGCCAAACATTTCTGCGTGGAAATGAATAACATAATACCAGGAAACCTTGAATACACACACACACACACTCTAAAGAAATAATGTAAGAAACCTTAAAGTCTCCGAGAGGCTTCCATGGCCAATTGGTCAGAATGCCTGGGTTCGTCGCCATTTTTGGAGAACACTGAGGTGGTCGAATGATTCGAGAGATCAGAAAGATAGATACGTAGAAGACAACGTTGCTGCTCTGTGTACCAAGTCGGGCATACGGTTAGCCATTTATAAACGCACAAGTTTGTGTGGGTAGTATCTGTACGATCCATGTTGAGAGAAATAGCGCTGTATACTCCCCCCCGTCCCTATTCCTAACTAATTTACAAATAACGAATAATTAATTAATTAAAGTTTGTTAAAAGTAATAAATAGGTCAAAAATATAATTTTTTTAAATATATCCTTATAATAAATAAAAAATATAATGAAAGAGAATATATGAAAAAATGTGATAAAAAAGTATGGCAAATGAGAAAAAACAAATAATTAAAGATAAAAATTTTTAAAAAATGCCATAAATATTTAGACAACTCAAAATTGAAACTTATAAAATGGATGGCACTCTTTTCTAAATCTAAAACTTATAAATAGGAGTATTGATTAATGAGATAATGACATTTATTTCTTTTAACAAATTTTAACTAATTATTCTTAATTAATAAGGAAATGAGCTCCAGATGCCTAATGTTAATCTAAAATGAAATGTTCCTCGTGCATTGTAATGCATATATCTTGTGCAGAACAACGGTTACGTGTATTCATATACTGTGATTTCACTAATACTGGGATTATTACATAAGTATGGAGCATGGGAGATGTTTAATTCCATTAATTAATTAGTGTTAGTATAGATGTGGTCCTGAATAAATAAAATCATTCAATAACGCCGACCCACCAGGAGTAATGGAGCCGGATATTTCGGTTTCTTCGTGGGCCCGACAGGATTTCATGGTGAATTAACCTATTGGACCACTTTTTTTTTTTTTTTTTTTGCCATTATAGGACCATTTTATTTTATGAACTTTAAATTTTCAAACAACCTAATGCGTTTACAGGGTCACTGTGCCTCTACCATAACAAGTGACAGTGTCGTGCCAAATTATTGTCCAAGAAAGTTGTGATTATAATGTTTGTGTCTGTCCATTTTCATGGCGTCGAATTTTCTGTGACCTTTGTGACATTTCACACTCCCCCTTCTTATAAATATAAAAGCTAATATTAGGATTTATCTTTATTATCAATATAAGATATCAATTCACTTAATTATCTTTAAATTTATAATTTTTTTTTAAAACTCTCTCTATTGATTGTGCATCAGTGCATATTAAAAGGGATTTTCATTAAAAGATACAAATGATTAAAACTGGTATCTTAAAAAAATCAATACATTTTTTCAAAAAAAAAAAAGTTAGCCTTATTAATTTTCTTAACCTCGATAAAACAATTATATAGCTCCCAGCCTCGTACGTTTAGGACTGCGGATAGTCGTTTTTCCTTTTTTTTTTTTTTTTAGTTTTAGAAATTGCTATAAAATATTTTTAGATATACCCTTAATTAATGATTTTTCCTAATTCCTAATAAAAAAATTAACCATGGTGCATTTGGAAAGAAGGAAAAGAAACTAGATACATATACACGGACAAGAAAACCTCCTTACTTTTCGTGAATTTGTGACGGGGTACTTCTTAGGGACCTGGAGAGTGTTCTTTCTCGGACATTTATATACTCCCTCCCCCCTGCTCCTAATATAATACCGCTATGTATTGTTGTTAAACTTACAAATTGAATCTTTGAATTTAATATTTTTAATTTTTCAGCTTGTAAAAACATGTTGATTTATTTTTAAACTTATACTAATTATAAATTCGGTTAAACTTGTAAGTTCACTCATCGGGTTTATCGTTTTTACATTTTTAATTTATAAAATCATGTCAACTTTCTTTTAAACTCATGCTAAATCTTATAATTTAATTATATTTAGTGACTTTACATATGGATTTCATAAAAATTTGTTTGTTGAATATAATAAATTATGAATGTTGATGGATTTAATTTCAATTATTTAGATTTAAAATATATTTAAATGAAATTATTGTCACTTTTTATATTTTAATTATTTAAGTATGTATTTTTAATAGTAATTCATTAATAAAAGTAAACTCTTACGAATTTATAATTTAAGTTTACATCTCTATTACTAGTTTGGTTAAACTCACGTGTTTGACAACCTTGCCACTGTATTCTTTCTAATTTTAATTCTACTGCATACAATAAATAAAATAAGTGAGAAAAAATGTACAACATATTTTTATTTTCAATAGCCTTTACTCATTGGCAATGTGAAAAATTTTATCAATTTAATATGTTATTTTTTAGTATGAAGTGATTTACTGAGTGGTACTTAATTAATTTACAAACATTAAAATTTAATTAAATTGATTATTTCTTATTCTTGTATAAAAAATGTGTCATTTTGCCTAAACAACCCATCTTTTTAAGGTTCTCTATTTAGTATTCCCTCGGTCCCTTTTTATAAACAATTTTGAACTCTATTACGTAAATTAAAAAAATTAGTTAAAGATAATAAATAAGTAAAAATGTATGGTGGAGAGAGATAATGATTTAAAAAATAAGATAATAAATATATTGAGTATTAAAATAAATAATTAATGAGAATAAAACAAGGAATTTGCTACAAAAACTTGTAAATATTATTTATATTTAGAGACAAAAAAAAAATGATAATGATCACTTATAAAAAAAGACAGAAGGAGTATTAAAACAAATCTTTAAACTAAATTTTTTATTTATGGAGCTGCAGATCACTGCGGTATGGGAGGAATGGTACCAAATGAATGGCTGAGTAGGTCACCATCTCCATGTTGACTTTCTTGCAGAAGGACCACCTTGGTACTATCTCGGTATATGTGGGAGAAAGATCAGGAATTGGTTGATTTCTGTGGGCTGCTGGCTTTATTTTTGTGTTTAAGTCTTTTTTTTTAATATTGTTTTGACTTTACTTTGTTTTTTTCCTTCTGATTTTCAGTTTTATGTTGTTTGTAAGTTCTATTTGACTTTGAATGAGATATACAGTACTATTCAGCTTAGAGGGATTAACACCATATTACTATAAAGCAGTTTTTATTTAAAAAAAAATTGTGTTTCATTCATTTTAGTGAGAGTAACTAATATATATGTGTTGATCCTAAAATGTCACTAACAAGTAAAAAATTAACCTGTGTTTCAAAAGATACAAGTAATCAAATTATTTAAATAAAAAATTGGTTAAAATTAATTAAAGACACTAAGTCATAAATACAACTTATTTTCTAAAATCTCTCCGTTCGAATATATTTTTAATTATTATTTTAAATTGTATACCAAACTATCTCTTTCTCCTTTGGTTATATTTACAAGTGAAAGGTAGAATTTTTTTAATATATTTATAAGTTACATCACTATAATTTTTACATGAATATATAATTTTATTCTTTATTTGTTATTGTACATATTCTTGTTTTCCTAAAAAAAATATGTGTTAAATAAAAATAAAGTTAAAAATTATTAAACTTTAACTCTCAGGTAATAAAATTTAAAAAAATTTCTCATTTAAGTGAAACATACTCAAAAGGCAAAATGATTTATAAGATCGTGCGAATTGATCAAGAACATAACACGCACAAATCCCATTAAATGTTATCTCCCACCAACCCTATCCATTCCAGCGGTTCCCACGTCCGAAGCCAATCATTAGGACTTTAAAATACCCATATGATCATAATGGGTTACTAATCAATGACATCACCCGCATGTTTAGACTGGGGATTTAGATGAAGGTATCGAGCTCTTCATCCTAATCACAAGACACTTGAATGTTTTATTTTAGTCATTCGTACAAAAATCCTAATATTATATATTAATAAAATATTCTTAAATCCTAACATATTAAATTTAATTTTTAAAAAACTGTGGTTATTACAAAAAAAAAATCATAATACGATGTTAGGGTTAAATAACTAAAAATATATTTTTTAAAATTAAGAGACCAAAATAAAACTTTATATAAAATTAAATGACCAAATATATAATTTAATTAGTTCTTTCGAAATAATCCACATTGTCTGGAGGGCAACATTCATCCATTTTAATACATGAAGGGAAATTAAGCCTTATATTCATGGGTAAAAGTAGGCTAGAATCATTATCAAGAGCCTACAGTATGACCTAATTTGAGACTCATGCCTTAACCCTAAGTTCTACTCCCTCCGTTCCTTATTATAAGAGACAAATAACCGAAGTACGTTGATCAAAAAAATAGTTAAAATTAGTTAAGAACAATTAATGTGTAGAAAGTATAATTTTTTTTCCAAAAATGCCCTCATTAATAAGGAGAGAGAACAATTAAATTATTAAAAGAAAGAGAAGTGGGAGGGAGAGAGAGTGTGAGTTGGAGATAATAAATATGGGTAAAATAGTAAATCAACACAAAAAGTAGAGACAACTTGTAAGTGCCTCTTATATATAGGAACATGCCATAAGCATCAAATGTCTCTTATAATAAGAAACGGAGGGAGTATATTCTATTATTTGCATATAGACTTGACCATTTCATTCATCAGCCGTTCACCTCTTCTTCTCTTTTCTTCGATCGCTGAAGACGGCAACACCAGATCACTCCTTCTTCTCTCTGGTTGCGGCATTCGGTGAGCACAGTAACTGTTATAAGTTTACTTCGGTGATACATAGATGAAATATAATCTCACTAGAAGGTATTTATCGTGGAATATGCTTCTTAATGTTATTGACTTTATTCATTTTGTAGGAGTCATCCAATTAATTAAAAAATTATATTAAAGTCTTTTATTATTTCTGCGACCATGATGAGTTTTTATGATTATTTTTATTACTATTATAAAAAAAATCATCTTATGTATATTAGTGTAAACTTGTAATTGTATTAGGTTTTTATGAGATATTATAAGGAAATGAAAGTTTGTTATTTTATTCTAAATTTAAATTATATTTATTTAAATAATTAAATCATTTTATGGGTTCAAAGTCTATTTAAGACATAAACATAAACTTCTAAATATGTTTGAAGGGCATGTGACTTTGTTCGCTTAGGTTTTTAAGTAGATTTTTTTTTTAAAAAGTTTCAATCCATATCATTTCTTTTGGAATCTCATATTAGAGGATTAAACCTTAAAAACTTATATACAGGCATAAGCTCATATTCAAGCCTTAGATCTTTGTTTCAAACTTAGACTTATTTGGCTAAAATTTAGGATCAAGTTGCAAATTTAATTTGTCCAAGAAATGTCACTTAACACAGAGTACTCAAAAGTTTTTTGGTATACAAATTTTCTCCCAAAAATATTTAGTATGTTAAGCGTAATAACAATTAATTTAAGATACTAGATGATGTTGAAAAAATATCTTATGGTGCTAGATTTTTTTTTAAAAAAAAAAGAAAATATTTCCCCCTTATGTTGTCTCAAAACGACATGGTTTTGAGGGTAAAAAATGGCAACAGATGATAAGAGATTGAGAGGATGTTTGGAACATCCTATAATCACTTTTCTGTAAATTGAAATAAATTTCTTCACATATTTACTTCGTGTATCTTAAAAACACTTCTGAAACTATAGTTTTATTCTTATCCAAACATCTTTTAAGAGTAGAGGAGAAAAGCCACGTCCGAGAGAATGTAACAGGTCCTCAAGATGACAAGATGATGGAGAATTAGAACTGCTTCTAAAAGGACCTTGCCGACAGACAGAACCAATTAGAAATTTTCGAAACCGAACTTTTTCACATTAAAAAAAAAAACTTATTTTCACCTGTCATCCCACTGTTGATCACCATAGAAACTTTTTTATTAGCGGATTGCTTATTGGATAAAAAGCCTAATAACATCAGTTTTCACAGTTAAGCATTAATGAGAAATTATTGGAGTTCCAACGACTACCAAGCCACTAAATTCGATCAGCGACGCATTAATTAATTTGCCTGCGATTCTGTGCCATGTGGTACGGCCCTCCGGGCCTTCAGCTCTAACTTTATCAGCCGGCGGCACATAAATACAGTTAGTCTAAAAAGTTTTAGGTAATTGTAAGAAATTCAATTTTTTTCAAGTTATGTTATTACAAGTCATCTCAAATTATTTTACCATAATCAATACTCCCTTCGTCCTTTTTTATAAACAATAATTATCATTTTTTTATCTCTAAATATAAACAATATTTATAAATTGTCTTAAAATTTACTCATATTAATTACTTATTTTAATACTTAATATATTTATTATCTTATTTTCTAAACCATCGTCTTTTTTCATTACATATTCTTTCTCTTTCATAACTCTATTATAATAATTTTTTCATTCTCTTTCTAATACCCTCTCTCTTGTATAAATAAAGGTATTTTTAAAAAATACTTTCAATTTTTATATATATATTTATTTTAATTAATATTTTGATTTGCATGATGGAGTCCGAGAATAATTTTGTGAGACGTGGGAAGAGTGTCTTTATAAATTAATGGTGTTTTGGTTAAAAATTCATATAGATGTTGTGCATCAGTAACGAAAGTAGTTTTCGTTGACAGCTAATAAATAACTTTGGTTCTTTTATGAATCAACCACTCTTATCCTATACCCTCTCCTTCCTTCCAAATTATTCCCTCCCTCACTTGTTATGAGATCTTTTTAACTAAATTATACAGTTTAAAAAAATAATTAAAATTAGTTAAAAGCAATTAATATGTAGTAAATGTAATTTTTTTTCCAGATATAACCCCATATATAAATGGATAAATGTGAGAGAGTAATAGTGAGATAAATGAAAAAAGAGAATGTATTAAATACATTAAATTAGAAGTAAAATAGGTAATAATGTATTAAGTATTCGGAAAAACTCAACAAGGATCTTATAAAAAGGGATAGACCCATTCAAAAAAATTAGATCTTATAATAAGGGACAGAGTAGTATAAGAGTAATTTGTTAATCAATTTGCACAAATTAAAAAATATTAGTTAAGTCACTAGTCGTGTTTTAAATTGATAAGATTTATCTATTTTATTCTTATTAAATAATATGATTGGAAGAGCATCGGAAAAAAAAATGATTGGAAGATAATAAAATTACTTTCCAAATGTACTTTCTGTCTGTCATATGATATTGTGATCTCTCCTCTCTATTTTTAACATCTAAAACTCTCTCTCCTCCTTGTAACTATTGGTAAAAGTAAAAAACTATTATCAATTACCTTATCAAATGTCAATCTATTATATTTTGAACCATAATGTTATTCTAGAAGACTTTCTATATATTTTGAACTGAAGGGAATATATATAAAGTATTTTTAAGGTCCAACATGCTCCCTCTATCCCTTTTAGAAGGAATTTTTTGGTCCTTTGTATAAGTTATAATACTATTAATATTGATGGTTTAAGTGAGCATTAAATATTTTTTATATATGCTCATATTTAATATTTAATAAAGATAATGAGCGAGTAGAAATTAATGTGATATTAAAATTTAGTGTAGTTGATGATGATGACATTGAAAATCATATGAATTTTAATTTACGACAAATTTAATATATTTAACTATCTTTATTTGTACGTATATGTGTATATATAGGATCGTAGAAGTACAATTTAATTTTAATGTTAAATTATGTAGTTTAGACCAAGGATACGTTAAATCACATTCAATATTAGTGGTATACATAAATAACAATAATAATATATGATTGATAGTATATAGTAGTTTAGACCAGAAATACGCTAAATCACATTCAATATCAGTGGGGGGTGTGTGTGTGTAACAATAATAATATATGATTTTTTTTACCAAAATAATAATATATGATTGATAGTATATAGTAGTAAATATTAATTAGAATATGAGTCTCATGCTTCACACGAAATTTAATTTTATGTGAATATCACTTATAAATCTGCTATCATATGCACATATAGATATACAAGTGCCATATATCAATGATTGCTTGATATTTCAAAAAAAAAAAAAAAAAAGATGATGATTCATGTCCTGCACTGATTGTTCTGGCAGGTCGGCTGGAACAGCTCATTGCTGATTGAGCAGAGACCTGTATAGAGACAATAAAATGTCCACTAAATAATTAAAAGTGATAGCGACCAATTAGAATTAAATTCACAAGCCTTTGATTTTTGCATCATATAATTAATACGACTCCATGCTAAATTTATTATTGGATTAATTATTTCTCTGTATGTACGTCTTTCAAGAAAATTTTAGGTACTCATATTTAGTATATGATGATATTTAGAACAGATTACTTCTAATAAAGATAATAAAAAAAATTATAATGTGTCTTTATTCTATATTTGCTGGGAAAAAATCAGGCATTTTCACTCACATGTGACATGTTACCGATCTTAAAGAGGCATGTTAGTTTTTTTTTAAAATAAAAAACTTATTGTTGGCTAGGTATAATATGATGTGTGTGTGTGTGTGTTATAAATAATTGCATTTCTGAACTAAATGTTGGATTTTTAACTAAAGAATAATTAGGGAAAAAGTAATTTTATGCACACTTTTTTTCCTTTATGTTTTTTGGTCAAATTAAAATGTATTTTTGAATCATCTAACTTGCTTTGGCCTTTGGTGATGTTTTTAATCATTTAACGTTACTTCCACCTAGTTTCACGTTCATCCCTTAACTTCATCTAGTTGTAGCTGGCAAAAAATAAAACTTAATCTAGTTTTAATTGAATTTCTCAATAATTTCTTAAGTTTCAATTTCATTCGTAATTTTATTTACTTCCAATTTAATCGCATATTATTTTTTGAAGTTTCACTCACATTCTTTATGTTTGCTTGTTTTCTTTTTATTTTTTTATTTTTTGAAAAATATATTGTAGTCGTATAAAATTATTTTAAAATGTTCATATAGTTCAGAATTTACTTATATATATATAATTCAAAAATTAGTCATGAAATCTATTATAAAAAATGTATATTGTTCCCAAGAAAACGACCATTCTCACTTTATACTAATAATAGGATTCTTGGAGGTACTTTATACAAAAGTACATATCTTATTAATGTTTTAAATTTAAATGGATCAAACGCGTTAATTTATAATTTATTTGTACTGATTTGATTATAAATGAATTGTGATCAAACACATGACAATTAATATATAATTTTAAAATTATATGTACTTATATATATTTAAAATTTTAATAATCACAAATGTGTGTAATTATTAATTTTAGTTTATATTCAAAAAAAAATGTTATGCTCCCCTTGTTGTAACAAGGGCACATTCCCTGTGTTGCCGAGGATATCTTTTTTCTAAAAATATTAATTTCTTTGTTAAATGTCATTTATTTTATTTTTTTACAATTAAAAATATTTAACTAATTAAATTAAGCAACCTCATGTAATTAATGGATAAATAAAGACGATTTTAAAATTATAATAGTATTGACAAATTTTAACTGAATTTCCTAATGTGCATAGAATTCTTAATAAGTATTTGCAATAAAAATAACTAAATGGAAGAGAGTATTAATTAACATATGAAGAATGATTAAGAACAACCGTTTTTGTGTTACGTGTCATTTTATTCCCCTCTTATTTTTTTTTATAAGATATCAAAATTTCACTCATTTTATGTGAAACATTAGTATTATGTTGTTTATATTGTTTTCATGTGGTGTCATTTTCTTGTGGAACTTATGTTATTGGGTAATTGCATGTGATTGTTTGTTCATTTGGATATATTTGTAACTTCTTAGGATGATTTATGTAGAGAGAATCACACAACGTAACTAAGCATTTCATATATATAAGAAAGTTAATCTCATAATGAGACTTTTTCAGGATTTTCAGTAAGTGAAATTTTGATGAAGTCTCTTAATTTGGTACTATTCTTTTTGTAAGTTCTTGAATTGTCATTCTCAAGGGAAAAAAAGATTGGCCTACGCTTTGTTCTTCTGTTACATTTCCTTCTTTTAAGATTTTCTCAAACTCAGTTCTCATTTCTTCCTATTATTTAATATATTTAAATTTTTTTTAACTATCTGTTCCATTCAGTCGGGTCGGGTTTATAAGACTCTATCAAATATCAATTGGTCTTTAATACAAGACCTCATATAAAATATAATATTTAAAGATTCCTTCTCACTCTTAATTTAACTTTAAATTAGTTTGATTAAAGGCAAGTTGAAAACATTGTAAAAATATTTTATATTTAACTAAATTTAAATAATTTATTTGATGATAAGAAAATTGTTACGTTGATGGAGCCGGATAAAAGGACAAAAAGGGAGTACTAATACTATTTAATATTAAATGTTTTATTTTTATTAAAAAAACTATTGCAAAACACGATTAGTTTGGAAATTATCCGGCCTAATTTTCTAGCAAGCCGGTTTTATGAATTTGATCCAATAACGAATTAATTTACTTTCAAGGTGTTATTATCCTATAAATTATACTCACTCTCCTAAACGGTCAATGCATATTTGCTATAAAATCTTTTTCCTGATATGGATAAGAAAAAAGATCTTTTTCCAGGTCATTAGTTCTTATCTTGTTGTGACGTCTCACAGTGCTCGAAAGGTCATGCACCCTAAAAGTAGAGGTAATGTCTTACATTTAGTGCACAGCTAATTTATCTCCACTAGCGTAATAAATATAGACAGCTAACATTTTTAAAATTATACTTTTTCTATTCAAGATATAAAACTCGTTTTATATTATAATTTATATTATAAAATAAATTTTATATTTAGGCCTGGAGTAATACACCTTTTCTGTCTGTTTTTAAAATCAAACATAGAAGCTCATTTACAATACGTATAAAGTCTGTTATAAATAATAACAACAAAGTCTCATTCTATTAGATCTTTGGATAAATTGAAGATCTTATTCAATAATTTTATTGTGTTTTCTTTCAGCTTTCTCTATTCCTTTTTATAGAATTCCATATTATCCTCCGGTCCTTATTATAAGCCCAATTTGACTTTTTAGTTGGTCCTAATTATAAGACCCAATCTATTTTCTCTATTTATACATTTTTTCCAAATAATCCTTCTAATAATGATAGTTTTAGCCAATATATTATTAGCAAGGATATTTTAGGAATAACACACTTATTTATTATAAATAACCAACTTAACTTACTTCTTAATCTCCTCAAATAAGTCAATTGGGTCTTATAATTAGGACGGAGGAGTATTTGACTAATTCTTTTCATTAGCGCATCTAATAGTATGTTTTAAAATGTTTTCAAGCCATCTCGAATGATTAAAGTGTTGACAAAATTTTATTCTGGCTGTGGAATGCTCAAAATCCTCCTCCTTTGTCTAGGCTTGGAATTAGCTATAAAATATCTCTGTCTGTTCTAAAACAGATATAAATAAGCACATTTACTATGTCACCTGTACTTATGTCCTTACAAAAGCAACATAGAAAACTTTATGAAAAAGTCTCTACTATAGTGTTAACTTTCGTTAATATTCATTATTTTGACTATTAGTTGATCAACGTTATGAAAAAAAAATCATAAAAAAATTATAGATAAATACCCTGTAAGAAAGTTGATATTAATCAAGTTCTAAAAATGTAAACACTACAAAAAAATATGTTAATTCTAGCGGTTAGAGTGTAACATTTCTAGCGGTTTTAACCGCAACAAATCAAATTTGTAGCGGTTAAGGAAACCGCTAGAAAAACAGGTGCAAGAAAAAATTTCTAGCGGTTATCGCAACCGCTACACATCATGGTCAAAACGATAGAAACTTTCTAGCGGTTTCTAACCGCTAGAAAATATCTGAAGGAGACACATATCTAGCGGTTATAAAACCGCTAGAAAAGTTCCCGGAAAAAATTTCTAGCGGTTTTATAACCGCTAGAAACCTGCAAAACGAAATCCATTTTTGCCGGGAATTAAATAATTTCAGTAGTCCGGGAAAATTACTAGCAGTTATAGAACCGCTAGAAATGTTTGGAATAACCGCTAGAAATGTTTGGGAAATTAAATTTTCCCGCCAATTGAATTTTAGGAATGGCGGGGAAAAATTTTCTAGCGGTTCGAACCGCTAGAAAATTTGGCGCAAAATTTAAATTTGACGAAATATTTCTAGCGGTTCGGAACCGCTAGAAATGTTTACCGTGCCAGAAAAAAATTTTTATGGTTTTTCATATTATAATTTTAAAAACCATTAAATAAATTATGTTGAAGAATTTTTGTTAATTTGTATAATTAGTTATATGTCACATTTTATATATTCAAATTTTGTAATAAAAAATATGTAATTAAATGATGAATGTGTCAAAAGAAGTGAATTTAATTTAATAAGATAATTTAATTGAATATTTAATAAGATAGTTGAATTGAAGATGATATATTTTGTAATATTGAACCTATAGTATTAGGTTGATGAGTATTTGAATCAGTTGAGGAGGGCATGACAAGTGTGGAGAAGAAAAATCTGAAAGGAAAGGAGAAATAAATATGTTAGTAAATTTTAAATAAAAACAAATAAAAGATACAATGAATTATAAAATAAAATTCACTTACCATAGAGTAAAGAGAAAAAACCACCATATGAGATAGTAAGAAAAAAAAAAGAGAATTATGAAGAAGAATAGGAGAGGAAGGAAAAGAGATGGAGTAAATGAATGTAGAGAAGATATGGTATTTATAGAGATTAGCAACACATTTGTAGCGGTGTTTTTTGTAGCGTTTTATTGCATTTTGTAGCTGTTATTCATTTTCTAGCGTATATATAAGCGCTAGTATTTGTAGCGGTTATATATGTAGCGGTTATTAACCGCTAGAAATTTAGTATTTTTTATTTTTTAAAATCTGAACGAATTTTAATTTACAGATATGTATTTTGTAGCTGTTAATAACCGCTACAAAGTACAATTTCGTAAAGTTTTCGTGATAATACATTTGTAGCGGTTATTAACCGCTACAAATGCAATTTCGTGAAAATACATTTGTAGCGGTTTATAACCGCTACAAATTACAATTTCGTGAAAAAACTTTGTAGCGGTTATGTAACCACTACAAATGAAAATTTTTTTATTTTTAAAAAAACTGTACGAATTTTAATTTATACATATGTATTTATGGACGAAAATTTTTTTAAATAATTTATTTTGGATGCTGCTATTCTCCATCATCATCCGGCCTGAAAAGACACATTTTAAAAAAATTTGTTAAATTTATATTGTATTTGGAAAAAATTAGTAATTAGTAGTTAATTATTTAAATAATTTAAGAAAAGACGTGTACCTGATAAGTGGCAAATTATCATCTCCTTGAGGAAAGAAGTCTTCAAAATTCGAGGGTTGGAAAGGTTCACTGTCGTAAATAATGTCACCATCACCCATATCGTAAAGATCCCGTGGCTTGAGGTGAACGACCATATTCCAGTCTTTATGTTTCTCGTCCTCGACATAGTAAATTTGGTGTGCCTCAGAAGCAAGGATATATGGCTCATCATCTTCAGATGCCCCCGTATGAATAAGTCTAGAGAAATTGACTGAGGTGATGCCCAAATGGTCAGTAGCGAGTCCCCGTGAAGTTGTCGTATTTGCCCAGGAGCATTTGAACAGTGTCACGGTGAAAAGCTGGTAACTCAACTCAATAATGTCAATTAGCTTTCCATAGTAAGTGACGCCTCCAAAGCGCATATCGCCATCACTACTGCTAGCATAACATCTCGTTCCGAATGTCCCGCAAACTCCAGAGTTTTGTGTGAGCAATCCCTGATCACGTCCAACCGTACAGAACTTGAAGCCGTTGACATTGTACGCGGTAAACCTTCGTGCATGGTCTAACGGACCGAGAGAAAGAGCTTTGAATTCATCTGTGTATGGGCTGTTGTCATTACGTATTCGACGTGTAAACCAACTGGGAAACTCTTTGTGGACTCTTTTATCAATGTCAGCAGAACGCGCATGGCCCCGTAGCTGACGCCTGAGATAACTTTTAAACTCACTATAGTAAAGTGTAATTTGTTAGAAGAGTCAGTAAGAAACAAATATAAAGTGTAAAAGCTAGTGAGCTTATATGATATATATACTTACTGCATGAAGGGTTCAACTTGGCTGCAATTTATCAAAACGTGTCTGTGTGCCTGGAGTTTCTCTGTAGGAGTGAGTCTGAAGAATTCATATCCTCCAACTGGTTTCCCAACAGGAGGAAATAAAGTTGACGTGGAAGGACCAGGAGGAGAATCATCTACGCGACGCGGGCGGTTAAAAGATGTCTCCATGTCATCAAAATACCTCGAACAGAAAGTTAGAACCTCATCTCCGGAATAACCTTCTGCTATTGACCCCTCAGGCCATGCCTTATTCCTAACATATGATTTTAATTTTCCCAAGTACCTGTAAGTTAAAATTGCATTAATAATTACGAGTAAATGAAAGAACAATGTGAAATTTAAAGAGGCGGGAATAAAAGATAATCTAGTACCTCTCTATAGGGTACATCCATCGATAGTGAACTGGGCCAGCAACCTTTGCTTCTCGAACAAGGTGGACAGTCAAGTGAACCATAACAGTAAAGAATGATGGAGGAAATATCATCTCCAAGTGACAAAGTGTAAGAATAATTTTATTTTGCAGCTGATCAAGCTCTTCCGCTACCAAGACCTTCGCACACAACTTCTTGAAAAATGAACATAATTCTACCAAAACCACCGATACATCAGAAGGAAGTGTGTTTTTTCAAGGCCAATGGAAGTAACTGTTGCATAAGAACATGAGAGTCATGACTTTTCAACCCAGTAACCTTTCGAGCCTGCAGATCGATACACCTTGAGATGTTGCTAGAATATCCATCTGGTACTTTTATGTTCTTCAACGTCGAGAGGAAGATATCCTTGTTCTGCTTTGTCAAGGTGAATTTAGCTGGCTGAAACTTGTCGTTTTCATCAGGCCAAGCCTCTTCACGAATTCCCCAGGCCCGTAAATCTTTTCTAGCTGCGAGATGGTCTTTGGACTTTCCAGCTTCATTGAGCAACGTATATAGCACATTATCGCACACATTTTTTTCAATGTGCATAACATCCAAACTGTGTCGTAGCAAATTAGATTCCCAATAAGGAAGAGTGAAAAATATGCTTCTCTTCCGCCATTGCATAGGTTGCGTATCAGATGTCCCACGAGATCGTCGTCCCAATCGTTCGGGATCCACACTCTTACCAAACTCGACATGAACATCTTCTAACTGCCGCAAAATATCCATACCAGACAAAGTAACAAGAGGATCTCTCTTCTCCTGTTTCCCATCGAAGCGAATCCGTTGCAATCTAAGTCTGTGCTTGGAATCAAGGAACCGTCGATGTCCTATGAAGCACCACTTGCGACTGTGTGGAAGGCGACATGGCACAGAATCAAAATTGCACTCAGGACAGGCCAACCCAGTATGCACATTCCAGCCAGACAAAGTTCCCAAACCGGGAAAATCACTTATTGTCCACATCAAGGCTGCACGGAGATTGAATAGTTGCTTGTCATGTGAGTCATATGCCTCAACACCATTCGTCCATAGGTCGATCAATTCGTGTATCAACGGTTGCAGGTATACGTCAATATCATTTCCTGGTGCTTTCTTGCCAGGAATGATCATGGAAAGCAAAAAAGAGCTCTGCTTCATGCACATCCAAGGTGGTAGATTGTATGGAATTAACACCACCGGCCAGATACTGTAACTTGTGCTCATGTTTCCGAAGGGATTAAAACCATCGGTTGCCAATGCAAGACGTACATTTCTAGGATCATTGGCAAAGTCTGGAAATTTCCCATCAAACGCTTTCCACGCCTCCGAGTCTCGTGGGTGCCTTAACCTACCATCTAGGTTTTCCTCAGTCGCGTGCCACCTCATGTGCTGAGCCATTTTTGATGACATATACATTCTTTGCAACCGTGGTTTCAAAGGAAGTATCTAAGAAAATAATATATTAAAAATTTAAAATACCGAATATTTAAATACTAAATATTGACTCAATTTAAGAAATTGATGACATAATCAATTGTTTTAAGAATTCAAATATCGAATATTTTTAGAGACGGAACAAGTAACACGCTGTAATAATTTGTACCTGAGAATTTTGGCCGGTTTCTTCTTTTGCTTCTTGCCCTTCCGTACCGACTTATAGCGTGACGTCTTGCATCTCGTACAAATCTCTTTGTTGGCATCATCTCCCCAGTATAGCATACAGTCGTTTGGGCATGCATCTATCTTCTTATAGTTCAAGCCAAGCTTGTTAATAATCTTTTTTGCTTCGTAAAAAGATGGAGGGAATTCAGCTTGGGGGAAAGCATCTCCCAGTAATTCCAGCAACATAGACATCGCCTTGTCAGTCATACCGCACAAGCATTTGATGTGATACAGCCTCACCAAGAATGACAACTTCGAATACTTTGTACACCCAGAATAAATAGGCTTGTCAGCTTCGGTCATGAGGTCAAAAAATTCCCGAGCAGTTTCGTTTCTTAGAAACTCCGGTTGAGGTCCCTCTACTTCATCTTCGTTGGGATTCGAGCTTTCGTGAACACCAAAAGCATCACGCACAGCATCATTCACGGCATCGGCTTCATCCACTCGAACTCCCATCCGTGAAACTACTGGCACTGACTCAGCACCCATATCTAGCCGTTCCCCATGTAGTTGCCAAAATACGTACTCTCGCGGAAAAGGCTTAAAGATTAAATGTTCCCTAACAATATCTTTGGGATGCCACTTTTTGAAATTACATTTAGGACAGGGACACTGAATCTTACCATTTACGGCAGCATTGGCGAAAGCAAAATCCAAGAAATAGTTTAGACCAGCCAAGTATTGCGGAGTCGACCGGTGCAAGTTGATCCACGACCTATCCATCACTAATAATGCTCAAATTTCGTGAAAATATGACACAGAGCTCAAAGAGAAGTTAAAATGGAATTCATTTGGAGTGCTTCAGCTTATAAAGGAGGCTGGTGGAACGGTCATTTTTTTGTAGCGGTTACAATACCGCTACAAATTTGTAGCGATTTTAACGGAAATTTTCATTTTCCAGCGGTTATTAACCGCTAGAAATTCTAAATATCGGTTACAAACCGATAGAAATTTCTAGCGGTTTAACGGGAATTTTGTCCATCGGTTTTGAATTTTCTAGCGGTTATAAAACCGCTAGAAATTTAGGTCAAGAACCGCTAGAAAATTAGCAAAATTTTCTACCGGTTTACAAGAACCGCTAGCAATTTTGCTAATTTTCTAGCGGTTTACAAGAACCGCTAGAAAGTTTCACGATGCTTAAAATCCAGTTGAATTTTCTAACGGTTTTGAAACCGCTACAAACGATATTATTTTTAAATATTAAATAGAAATACCGCACAATAAATTAATAACATTACAAAAATAAATATTTATTAAATTAATAAATGATTATAGAATTATTTTGATTAATTAACATGTTTAACGTGTTAATAAATTGTAATGTTGATGTTGTAATAAATAAATTAATTTCAATATTAATTAGTACTTGACATAAATAAAATTATAGAAATAAATCAATAAAGTAAACAAATAAATATAAAATTTAAATAAATATCTAAATAGTATATAAAACCGTAAAATCAAGATTCTAATAAAATCCCATACAATGAAAGCAAATCATGGGTGGGGGGCAGAAGCAGCATCATCGTGATCATCCTCTGCTGAATCCTCCGGCTGGGGGTGGGCAGGCCGCTCAACCTGCTGGACTGGACTGGCGGATGGGGGGGTAGGGGCGGGACTGGTGGCATGTGTAGGTCGGGGATGTCAGGAACCGAGATGTTTGGAGCTATACTGACCACCACATGACGCAGAGCCGTAGCAGCTGCCAAGAGCTGGTCAAGCTGCGTCTGGAGCTGACGATCACGCTCCTGGAACTGACGATCACGCTCCACGATCCTAGCCTCGAACTCTTGTCTGAGCTCCTCTCGCAATCCTCTGAGGATGAGGAACCCGGCCGCTTCGCACTCGCATGAGAGCTCCTAGCAGTATATGAAGGGCCAGCGCCACTTGAGCGGGGCAACCTAGTCGGTGTAGGTCCAAGTCCAAGCCCGCTAACTCGACCAGGGTGCTGCGGCCGGCCACGACCCGCTAAAAGTGAGGCGGTGGGATCCAAGGCAGACCCCTGAGACTCACGCAACTCGGAATCGACCTGAGTCATCCGTGCCTACCAAAATTAATATAAAGAAGTTAATTATAATATAATGATATCTACACTGTGATATTATATTAATATTTAATTTATTACTTACCGCTATCTCCTCAACCTCATCCGACGCACGCCCGTCCGGGGTCTATACACCATCGGCCACATCTCGCCATAAGTGGGCGTGTATCCCCGCTCCTGCTGCGTCTTTTCCCTCTGTAAATGAAATCAAAGAAATAATTAGTTACAATTAAATACATATACATATTTAATAAATTTATTTCAAGTACTCACAATCTCGTCATAAGTGATCGCAAAGCTCCTGGATCCAGCCCTATGACGTATCGTCTGATGCCTGACGTCCCAGCATTTCTCCTAGAAAGAGCCTGAAGCAAAATGTAAAAAAATTTAAATTAAATGAGTCAAGTCGGATAAAAAAATAAAGAAATTATAATTAATACAATATTATCATACCATCTGGTCAGCCGTCATCCTAAAATAGACGTAACTGGACCAGTCTTGGTCCGGACTCCACCAGGTACATCTGCAGTATCTCCTGGAGGGGCCTCGTCCCGTCACCTTCTTCTCTCTCACAGGTCGGCCCTCCTGTTCTTCCATGCCATCCCAAGCCTCTTGATCGTGTCAGCCTCAACTCCTCCCCAGAATAAATTTACTCTATGATTAAAATAATAAATTAACTAAATAACAAATTTTAAACAAAAATTAAGCAATTTCAATAATAAAAAACAAATAATTAGTTTTAACTAATTTAAGAAATTATAAATAAAATATAAATTAATCAAAAAAAAATAATAATTAAACAATTAAGTAATTTAAATGAAAAATATTTTTACTCAACTAAATTTAAAATTATTATAAGTAATAAATTAATGAAATCAATAACAAATTATTTTCATTTAACTACTTTTAAATAATTTAAATAAAAAAATATATATTCATTTAACTACTTGTTAAAAATATTATAAATAACAAACAAATTAAATAAATAAAAATTATAATCAAACAATTAAATTATTTGAAAACAAATATTATAATCATTTATTT